>NC_073254.2:160452348-160755378 GCF_029289425.2 Pan paniscus
GCAAACCAATGTTGTTACCTTTGGTTATGATTTTATATTTTAACCTTATTTCCTCCTTGACATTTACCTTTCCATCCATGATCTGTTTTTCCCTAGCAGCGGGACCTTCTTCTCCTTCTGTGCCACATAATAATAAGATCAAAAGGGTAGATGTGGGGTGCTCACAGCCTGATCTCTACTGCAGTTAAGTCTGCAAGGTTAGAACTATTATTATTTTACGTTTAGCTTCTTTTGAGTTGTGCCTGTGAAACAAGTAATGAATGTTTTCTGAACTCTCATATTTTCCTTCCACCTTCCCTCTCCACTTTTCTGCAGCATTAATGGCCAGAAAAACAAATATTGTTTTGACAGCAGATTCCAAATAATACATACCGACCAGGTTTTGTATATAACAATCATTCTTGAGTTAGCCAGTTTTAAAGAACAGTTAATAGAGAAAATCACATCGATGTGAAAAATGATGTCATTAAATCTTTTGTTTTTCTGCTCTCTCCTCTTGCTGTAAGCAAACACTTATTATAAATGTCACAGAAGGAAAATGTCCTGAGAGATTCTTGTCCTTTCAGCTTGAATGTTATGGCTGTACTTCTGAGGAAGACTGTTGCAATATTTTATATTAAGATAAAAATACGAGTTTTGTTTCACCTGAAATTCTCCTGAAACCTCACGTGTTTCACCCCAAAGAAATAATTATATGCAGATAAGACAGCTATTGTTAACTCAGTTTAACAAATGTAACTTGCTCCCTTCAAAATTACCTGTTTATACTTTAGAGTGTATATCTAGCCAAGAGATATTAAAAGTTCCAACTTCCTCTTATACTAAGTAGGCCACTGCGTGGGCTGTGATGTTAGTCAGCAGAATCACCAATCCGTGGTGATGAGTAATACCTCTTAACATTTTCCAAACCTATGTACACACAAATTGCCTTAATATTCCCCTACACACTTTTTAGAGAAATGGGGAAAATGTGAAGTATGAAGGATATTTAGAATATGTGTTAATTCCAAACAGTTTTAAAATAATACAATGATCTACATGGAGATTTCAATCCGAACAAGTTGTAGTAGTTGAGAATTTACTTATCTCAGTGTCTCAGCAGTTTTGCATTTCAACAATAATAGCTGAGGGCTAATTTGAGATGATTGTATTTTTAATTGAGGTGGTTAGGAGAGTGTGTTTTTAATTTTTTTGTTTTTCATAGAAGCAAGGACTCTTATTTTGAAATAATATGCTCAAGCATTACTTTGTTATCATTTATTTGACAAAGTCAAGCTTGAGGTACATTTAACTATCAACTTAGCATTGAAGCCTCATGATGAGTGTTGAGACACTGTTTTAGAAGATGAGAGCTCACAATATAGTGGAAAGTGATTAAGGTAAAAGAATAAAGTGATTTCCTGTTTCTCTGAAGTACTTTTCAAAATTTATTTGTTCTTTTGGACAAAATCCTATTTCTTGTGTGTGTGAGATGGCATTACTGGCCCAATTCTTCAACCATCCCTGTAGCCATTCCCCTGCTATGACATCATTATGGTTGGAGCATATTTCCTACCCTTGACTTTGGAATTGATTGTGTGATTTGCTTTCATGAACAGAAAGAGTCAAAAGTGACTGCTATTTTCAAGTCAAGGATTTAAGAGGCCTTGCATGTTTCTGTTTGCCCTTTTTCACTTCTGCCATTATCATGAGAAGAATCTGTGCTAGTCAACCTGCCAGTCAAAAATAGATGACAAACATATCAGGCAGAGCCACCCAATGTTATCTAGAGGCTTTCAGAAAGATGCATGTTAGTGCAAGCCTCTGCACGTGATCCTGGTTTAAATCAGCCGAGCTTCACAACATTGTGTATCTGTGAGGATAAATGAATATTGTATTAAACCACTAGGGTTTGAATAATAGCTTTAGTGAGATTTAACTGAGTTATAATGAATAGCACATATTTAAGTTATACAATTTGGTGAGTTTTGACATATATTTCTACTCCTAAAATCATCATCACAAAATTACCACCACAAGATAATGAACATAATTATTCCCCAAATTCCAAAGTTTTCCCACACTATTTTGTTGTCCCTGATTTCTTCAATTCATTCCTTACCCCATTCACAGAAACCACAGATCTGCTTTTGGTCACTATAGATTTGTTTGTATTTTCTGAAGTTTTATCTGAACGAAATAATATAGTAGATATTTTTTGTCTAATTTCTGTCAGTAAAATTATTTTCAAGATCATCCATGTAGGAGTATGTATCAGTAGTTTCATCGTTTTTTGTTTCTGAATAGTATTCTATTGCATGGTTGCACCACAATTGTGTTACTCATTAATCTGTTGAAAGCTCTTTGAGTTTTTTCAATTTGACATTTTTAAAAACAAAGTTCTATGAGCATCGAAGCACAACATTTTTTATAAACAAATACTTTTCCTTCTCTTAAGTACATAACTGAGACATATGGTAGATTACATTTGACTTCTTAAAAACTGCCAGACTGTTTTCCAAAGTGATCATGCAAATTTTGTTGCAGTAATTTTCTCTTGTCCCTCTGCCAGTGGGGGACCTCTGGCCAGTGATGCCAGAGGCCTCACTCGGGACATGCTACCTGCTGCAAGAGGCGCCTTGTCCAGTCGGCCCACTGGGCAGAGTCTGGCTTGTGCACTGGTTCCTGAGTTCTTGTACCATGCCCAAGAAGAATGAGGATGCACTGACAATGGAAGAGTGAGCAAGGCAGGAAATTTTATTGAGTGATGAAACAGCTTTCAGCAGAGAGGGGACGTGTGGTGGTCCCCCAACCCAAAGGCAAGAAAGTTCCCTCAGTGTGGCTGAGTCCTGGGACTTTATATGGGCTCAGAATAGGGGAGGGGCAGCCAAACAGAAACAGAAGTTCTCACTCTGGATTGTGGGTTTCATCTGGGACCAGCAGTCCAGTCTTTCAGCCTGCGTGTGATTTTTGGCTTGAAGGTGGGGTTTCTCTGGGGAACCTCCTTTATCTGCCTAGGCATATGGCTTTCTTCTGTTGCTGTCAATTTAACATTCCTCAAAAATAGTTTATGAGGTTTCCAGTTTACCGATATCCTAACCAACACTTGATATTGTCAGTCTTTTTAATTTTAGACACCCTGGTATAATAGAGTGGTATATCCTTGTGATTTTCATTTGTATTTCCCTAAAAAACTTTGATGTGGAGTATCTTTTTATTTTCTTATTTGTCAACCACATATCTTCTGTGGTAAAGTGCCCAAATTTTTGCCCATTTTTAATTAGGTTATTTTTTCTTATTAGTGAGTTTTGTGAGTTCTGTATATATTTTAGATAGTCTTTTATCAGGTATGAGAATTTCAAATATTTTCTTCTAGTCTGTGAGTTATTTTTTATTCCCTTAGTGGTTGGTGTTTGTGAAAGATTAGACACCTTTAATTTTGTTGAAATCCCATTTATCAATTTTTCTTCCATGAATTGTGCTTATTTGTTCTTAATACAAGAAATTATTGCAAAATCCAGGATTACACAAATTTCCTTCTCTGTTTTCTCCTGGAAATTTTGTAGTTTTGGATTTTAAATTTTGGGCTATGATCTATTTTGAGATAAGTATTTTATATATATGTAAGTTGAAGGTCAAAGGTCTTTTGGATTCTTGTTTGTTTTGCATATTGTTAACCAACAATTCTGACACTGTTATCTTTTCTCCTGTTGAATTACCATAGCATTTAGTAAATAATAAAATTAGGCATTACTTAGTTTCATTGTTCTGTTTGTGTATCCTAACTCTAAAATCACAGTTTTATTTACTGTTGCATTATAATCAAACTTGAAATCTGGTAATGTAGTACTGTCATTTTGTTCTTGTTAAGTTTTTTCTTTTTAACATATTCTATTTTCTTGCATATTTTTATATATTTTTAAATCAGCCTGTCAATTACTATAAAAAATATCTACTGAAATTTTGATTTGTATTGCATTGATTCTGTAGATTAATTTGCAGAGAATGGACCACTTATAAAAATATTGATTTTTCTGCTCCATGATAATGGTATATGTATCCATTTATTTAGTTCTCCTTTAATCATTTCTATTTCTCTTAGCCACATTTGCAGTTTTTAGTATACAGTTACTACACATCTCTTGTCAAATTTATTCCTTACTAAATCATATTCTTGATGCTTATATAAATGACATTGCCTTTCAATTTAATTTCTTATTTTTGGCCCTTATTATATAGAAATAAAATGTATTAGTATATCAGTCTTGTATTATATAAACTTACAAGGCCTAGTTATTAGTTCTAGTCGTTTTGTGTAAATTTAATAGGTTTTTCTACATTGCCAGTTTGTCATGAGCTAAAACACACAATATTTATTTTTTCCTTTATTAACTATATGTCTATAACCTCTTTTCTTCTTACCCTTTTCTAGTTGTTGAACTGCTTATGTCATGTGAAATAGAGGTGATGACAGCAAATGTCTTTGCCTTGCTCCTGATCCTCAACTACAGTATTCTCTTTTTCAGCATTGAATATATTATTAGCTGTATTGTCTGGATTCCCTTGATCATGTTTACAAACTTTACTTGTGTTTCTAGTTTGCTGAGAAATTGCAACAGAAATATATGCATGCTAAATTTCCTAAACTGATTTTTCTGATATCTCTTGAGATAATTATTATTTGTCTCTTAACTGGTGTATTGCATTAATTTGATTTAAAAATATTAAATTAACTGGGAGACAAATACTGTATGTCACAATATAGTATCTTTTTTATATATTGAGTTTGATTTGCTAACAGTTTTTTAGAGTTTTTTCATTTATGTTCATGAAAGACATTGGTCCATATTTCTCTTTTAGTTTCTTGTTATGAGTAATGTTGACTCATAGAAGTTACAGGGAAGTATTCTGTCCTCTTCTATTTTTCTAAATAGTTTATGTAAAATTGGTATTGTTTCTTCCTTAGATGTTTGTTGACTTCAACAGTTAAATATATGGGACTGGTATCTTTTTTTTTCTTTTGATAAGGTTTCTGTTATACATTCAATTTCTTTTATAGATATATATGTCAATTCAGATTACCTATTTCTTCTTTAATGAACTTTGGCAAATTATCTCTTTCAAGAAATTTTCCCTTTTCATCCAAATTGTCAAATTTATTGATATTAGGTAATTAATATTTCCTTAATAACTTGTTAATATCTGTAGTGATGTAACTATTCCATTTACAGTTATGGGTTATTTGCATTTCCTGTCTCTTTCCTTGTCAGTCTGATTAAATGTTAATCACTTTTTATTTATTTATTTATTGACTTTTAGTGAAAGGGAATCTTGTCAAAAGTCAGAATTTAGTTTCATTGGCTACCACTACGGTTATTGTTTTCTATGTCATTTAATCCTGCTCCTGTCTATCTTATTTCCTTTCTTCTGCTGACTTTTGTTTTCTTTTATTTTTTCTTTCTTTAAAGGTAGAGGCTAAGGTAATAGACTTGAGACCTTTCTACATTTCTAATGTATGCTATTAGTGATACAAATTACTCTTTCAATATTTCTTTGGTAGCATTTCACTAACTTTGACATATTTGGTTTTTAATTTCTTTTCCTGCGTATTATTTTTAATTTCTCTTTCAATTTCATGTTTTATTGATTGCTTATTAGAATTAGATTATCTGGCTTTCAAATATTTCGTGATTGTCTTGATATGGTTGATAAAAGAAAAATTCTTTTACCAAATTAAATTCAGAGGAATTTTACTGAGCAATGAATGCTTCATGAATCAGGCAGCCTTCTGAGCCAGGGTAGGCTCAGAGACTCCAGCACAGCCACATGGTGAAAGAACATTTATGGACAGAAAAAGGAAAGTGACGAACAGAAAATGGAAGTGAGGTACAGGAACAGTTGGATTGGTTAAGGCTTATCGTTTGCCTTATTTGAACACAATTCAAGCAGTTGGCTGTATATGATTGGCCAAGACTTAGTGGTTGGCACAAGTGTAGGCTACAGTCTGTTTGTACCTCCACTTTTTATAGTTCATAATGTGCAGAAAAACCTTCAGACCAAACTTAAAATATTTAAGGAGGCAGCTTTAGGCTAAACTTGATTTAACATGGTTCAATTAGTTGTTATTAATTCAATTACACTGGTCACAGAATATATGGTGTATCACTGAACTACTTTAAAATATAATGAGACTTATTTTAAATAAAACACTTAGTATATCAACCTTCTTAAGTGTTTCTTGTGCACTTGTAAAGAATGTGTATTCTGCCCTTGTTGGGTGATATGACCTACACAAACAATTTAGGTTGATTTGTTTAATAGTGCTATTTAAATGTTTTGTATCCTTACTGAGTTTCTACCTGTCTTTCCAACCCATTATTGAGACAAGGTCATTGAAAATTTTGATTAGAATTGTTTATTTGTATATTTCTTCTTAAAGTTATGCAAATATTTTGATTTATGTATTTTGAAGTCCTTTTATTAGATGAAAAAAATATAGAATTATTTTGTCCTCTTAATGAATTGATTCCTTTAGTATTATGAAATAGCCCTCTTTACCCCATCCAATATTCTTTGTTCTGAAATCAACTATCTGATTTTAACACAGCCACTTCAGGTTTTTTTTTTATTATTTGCATGGTAAATATTTTTCTCTTCTGTTACTTTTGCTTTATTTACATTGACATTAGTTATGTGTAGGCAGCACATATTTGGATCAATTTTTTCACATTTTCTAGTCTGAGTCACTTTTTTGGGGAGTATTTAAACACTTCATATTTAATGTGGTTATTAACAAGATTGGGTTATATCAATGATCTTGCTATTTAATTTATATTTTTCCCATATCATCGTTTCACTGTTCCTCTTTTTCTGTTTCTTTTTAGATTGAATACTATTTTTAAAAATTATCTTTTTTATTGGCTTATTATCTATACCTTTTTTGGGTTATTTTAGTGATTGTTTTAGATTTTTTTGGTATACATGTTTCACTTTCATAGTCTTTCTGCAAGTAATATTATATCACTTCACATTGAGTATAAAGATGTTATAATAGTATACTTTCATTTCTCCCGTCCTAGCCTTTATGCTGTTATTGTCATACATACACTATGTAAATCCTACAGTGTATTGCCATTTTTTGCTTTAAACAACTCTCATGATTTAATATATAAGAAAGTGTGTTATATTTAATCACGTTTACATTTTTGCTGCTTTTCTCTGTAGATATAGACTCCCATCTGAAATCACTATCTTCCTGTAGAATTTTAAAAAATATTTATTGTAGTGAAGGTCTGCTAGTGATGAATTCTTTCAACTTTTGTATATGTGAAGGTGTCTTTATATTGTCTTTATTTTTGACAATAGAAAGGTTTTGAAAACCTTTTGGCTGGATATAGAATTTTGGGTTGTCAGTTTTTTTCTTTTAGTACTTTACAAATGTTGCTTCATTGCCTTCTATCTTGTATTGCTTTGGATGAGCAATCTGCAGTTATATTTGCTTCCCTGCCTGTATATGACATTTCCCCCCTCTGGCTGCTTTTAAGATGTTCTCCTTATCTTTGATTTTAAACAATAAACTTATATGCGCTTTTTGCACTTAGAGTTCACAGAACATGTTGGATAGATGAGTTTATTGTTTTTATGAAATGTGGAAAATATACCCAATATTCCTTTATATATATTTTATAATGCTCCCTGTCCCTCAGAGACTCTAAGTATACATGTAGTGAGTCCCTTGAAGTTGTTTTGCCACTCACAGTGCTCTTTTCAATTTTAAAATTCTTTTTTACTGTTTGTATTTTATTTTAGACAGTTTACATTGCTAGCTTTCTAGTTCACTGATTTTTTTCTTCAACATTTAATCTACTGTTAATCTTAAGTAGTATATTTTTTAACTCCAAATTGTATTGTTTAGCTCTAGAAATTGTATTTAAATGTTCAACTTTAATGTTGCAACTCTTTACTTTAAATACTCAATTTTGTCTTCTAACTTTTTGAGTGCAATATAGTTAACATTACTATTTTATTAACAGTTTGCTTGAGTAATAGAATTAGCTACTATTAGCTAACACTTGAAAGATAGAATTAGCTACTATTTTATAACAGTCTGCCTTCTAATTCTATTACTTGAGTCATTTCTGATTGTGTTTCTATTGACTGAAATTTCTTCTCATTATGTGTCATATTTTTCTGCTACTTTGTATACTTAGTAATCATAATAGGATGTCAGACATTTAAATTTTGTATTTTTGGCTGCCGATGTATGTATGTATGTATGTATGTATGTATGTATGTATTTTGAGACGGAGTTTTGCTCTTGTCTCCCAGGCGGGAGTGCAGTGGCGTGATCTTGGCTCAAGGCAACCTCCGCCTCCCAGGTTCAAGCAATTCTCCTGCCTCAGCCTCTTGAGTAGCTGGGATTACAGACACCTGTCACCACGCCTGGCTAATTTTTTTGTATTTTTAGTAGAGATGGGTTTTCACCATGTTGGGTAGGCTGGTCTCGAACTCCTGACCTCAGGTGATCCACCTCGGCCTCCCAAAGTGCTGGGATTACAGGTGTGAGCCACCACACCCAGCCGGGTGCTGAATATTTTTGTATTTCTATAAATATACTTGAATTATATTCTGAAGCACTATTTTTCACCTGAGTATAATTTGTTTCTCTCTAATCTTGCTTTTAAATTTGTTATAAGTGGGCTGGGCACGGTGGCTCACGCCTGTAATCCCAGCACTTTGGGAGGCCGAGGCAGTTGGATCGTGAGGTCAGGAGATCGAGACCATCCTGGCTAACATGGTAAAACCCCATGTCTACTAAAAATAAAAGAAAAAAAATTAGCCAGGCGTGGTGGCAGGGACCTGCAGTCTCAGCTACCTGGGAGGCTGAGGCAGGAGAATTCTTGAACTCAGGAGGCAGAAGTTGCTGTGAGCCTAGATCGTGCCACTGCACTCTAGCCTGGGCAACAGAATAAGACTCCGTCTCAAACAAGAAAAAAGAAAAAAAATTGTTATAAGTGATCACAACTGCCTTTATTTTACTTCTCAACTGACGCAACACTCGTTAAGTACTTTTTCCAATGCCCTATGACTCACCAGATTTTCTACTTTGGTTTGTTGGAGCACAAACAATTCCTGACCTCGTATAATCTTTGAGGATTTTTCTCTCCATTTTATTTGAGCGCTTTTTCTCTGGCCTCTGCTATTTTTCTTATATGCGTTTACTGATTAGAATCTATCTGCTGACTTGGGATACCATTTACTGGTTTTCAGAACTCTTTTTCCCTAGTTAACTCTCTCTTTCCTAGTGCTGTTCCCCGCAAATTCTACCTGTGTCAGCTTCACTACTCTCATTTTCTCAACTCAAGTCCTGTGCACTGCATCTCAGCTCCACTGCCCTAGGCAGTGTTCTGGAAACTTTATGCAGATACTAAGCTGGAGCACTTCTAGGACTTACCTCACTTTCCTCTTCTCTCAGAGATCACGTTGCTACCTAGTGTCAAATATCAGTAAGCCATGATTTCATGTATTTTGTCTATTTTATTTCAGTTATTTTGAGTATGAGCATTATGACAGCCCTGTTACTCAATCTTTGCCAGAAGCAAAATTCCAGTCTGTGAATTCTTAACATAGGCATAAAAGCAATTCAATGATCAACCATGAGTCTTTTTCATAAATGACACTGGAACAACTTTGTAAATGTATGGGAAAAATTAACTTTAGTCCGTACCTCAGGCTATGCCCAGATTTAACCTGAGATGTATCACAGACTTAAGGTGAAAGCCAAAAGTTTAAACTAGAAGAAAACTTTATATAAGCTATTTTCCTTAGAGATGGTATAAAATAAGCACATATTAAGATATAATCAAAATTAATTACTTCTCAACATTCTCAACACAAAACATCATTAAGAATATGAAAATGCAACCCATAGTCTGGAGGACTATTTAACAAGTCACTTACTTCCAGAATATTAAAAATTATGCATAGAATTCAATACTAAAAAAGATAAACAATTTTAAAATTTAAAACAAAAAGTTAAATAGACCCTTCTCAAAAGAAAAAAATTCATGAGTGAACAAAAAGCTCATAAAATATTGCTCATCATCATTAGTCATGAAGGGAATGAAAATTATAATGAGATGAAATAAATTTTTGCAGCCACTATGATGCTCAGAATTAGAAACTATGACAATAATAAATGTTGTTGAGAATGCAAAGCAACTGGAATATAGTAGAATCATTTTGAAAAACATATTGTCAGATAGATAGAGGGCTAGATATGTGTGTGTGTGTGTGTGTGTGTGTGTGTGTGTATGTATATCTGATCAAGGGATTTAATTTCTATGTTTTTATCCAAGATAAATAAAACAAAAGATTTGTGCAAGAATGTGTATAGTGGCTTTCTTCATATTAACTAAAGACTGGAAACAAACAAATGTCCATCAATAGGAGAATAAATAAACACACATGATATATTCTAACTATAGACTAATATTTATCAAGAAAAATCAAATAATAAATTACAGATGCACAAAAGAATAGAACAAAATTTAAAACATTATGCTAATTTTTAAACAATTTGGAATAATGAAATATGTTAAACATTATGAAAATTGTATATATGAATAATTTAACTACTGTAATGTTTAAAAATAGGTAAAACCAGTCTTTAGTGGTGGAAATAAGAATTGTCTGCAGTGGGTGCAACTAGAAAAAGAACGAGATCATTTTCTGTTGTAGTGAAGTGTACTATACCCTGATTTAGGCATTGGTTGCATAGATTACACATTTATTAAAATTCATTGATGTGTACCCTGAAAATACGTTCATTGCAAACTATACAAACTGTTCTTCAATATAAATAAAATAGAATCAATGCAGATAAAATAATAGAGCTTCTAACACTATAACAATTAAACTCTGGGCATTTTTGAGAGGTCATGTATATTTTAAAATATATTGCATGATAATTGTATATTCTAAATACAGACACCTGAAATTGAGTATCCTTATCCATGATGGGCATTTTGGTCAAAATATTGCACAGAAAATCACATAAGAAGATATTCAGTGCACTTTTCAGTCTTTACAGGAAAGGCAATTGGTTGATACAATAAACATATCATGGGTATAACGTAAGCAAGTCGGGCAAATCTTTTTTTTTTTTTTTTTTCGTTGGTTGGTTGGTTGGTTTGTTTGAGATGGGTTCCGGCTCTGTCATCCAGGCTGGAATGCAGTGGTGTGATTACGGCTCACTGCAACCTCTGCCTCCTGGGCTCAAGCGATCCTTCCACCTAAGCCTCCTGAGTAGCTGGGACTACAGGTGTGAGCCTCCACACTCAACTTTTTTTTTTTTTTTTTGTATTTTTTGTAGAGATGGGATTTCACTATGTTGGCCATGCTGGTCTGGAACTCCTGGGCTCAAGCAAATGGCTCTCCTCAGCCTCCCAAAGTGCTAGGATTATAGGCATGAGCCACCACGCCTAGCAAGTCAGGAAAACCTTTGCTCAAGATTTCAGAAATAATGAGTGCCTCTACATCTGTGATCTCCTTGAATTAGAAATAATAGATTAGAAGATGAAAGAAAGGAAGTATAAATTTTCAGATTCAATTACCTAAATATAACCCTGAGCTTTGTTTTTGTGAAAGTAAAATGTATCATTCAGTGTTCTTCAGAGAAACAGAATCAATAGGAGATATATAGTATATGTGTGTGTGCACGTGTGTGTGTGTATTATAAGGAATTTGCTTACACTATTATAGAAGCTGAGAAGTCTCGGCTGAGAAGTCTCACAATCTGTAGTCAGCAAGCTGGAGACCCAAGATAGCAGTGATGTAATTGCAGTCCAAATCTGTCATCCAAAGGCAGAAGACCAGAATCCCAGTTAGAAGACGGTCAGATAAAGAAAGTGAATTCTCCCTTACTCATCCTTTTTGTTCAATTCAGGTTTTCCATGGACTGGATGAGGCTCACCCATATTGGGGAGGGCAATTTAGTTTACTGAGTCTATCCATTCAAATGTTAATATCACCCAGAAACACCCTCATAGACATGTCCAGAATAATGTTTAACCAAATATCTGGGCACCCTGTGGCAAGGTCAACTTGACACACAAGATTAATCAACATAAGCAAAGTGAACAATCAGATGCCCCATACAAAGTTCTGCCCACTGGAAAGATCTCCCTTCATCACTGTCATTCGGGGATGTCCCAGAAAGGAGCTGTAATGTTGTAGCTGCCCACTTTGGGGTGATGCCTGCATATCATGTAATGTAGGCGTGAGTCTTCTCTTCCTCTGTTGATCACAGGAAATCTCCATAAGCCAATATGTGAAGGCTAGAAGAGAGAAGACAGTGTGGCAGCAATGGGTGTCATGGACATTTGGTCCACTTCTTCATGTAACTTACTTGGATATTCAGGGCCTGCTTGGGCTTCATCATGCATGTTCCATTTCCATTTGATGTGCTGTGCACTCCTAACTTCACGGCTTGGGGGTTAGATAAAACCCAGTTCGTGATAGGGGTTCAGGTCACATGTTAATTTGGTGGCCCACAGTTAATTGTTCAGTTTCTAAGGCCCAATTACAGGCCAAGAGCTGTTTTCTCAAAAGGAGAATAGTTATCTGCAGAGGATGGCAGAACGTTGCTCCCAAAACCCAAGGGAGGAAACAGCATCCTTTTCTAACACTTCAAACACTATTGGATCAGCTGGATCATGTGTCCAAGTGCAGAACAGCTTGCCCTGCAGCCTGGACCTGCTGCAGAGCCTTCTATTGTGCTGGGCACCACTCAACTTCAACTGCTTTTCAGGTCACCTGGTGTATGTGCTGCAGTAACATATCCAAATGAGGAATATGGCCTCTGAAATCTGAAGAGGTCCATTAGGCATTCTGGTTCTGTTTTTGTTATAGGATTTGGATATGTAACAACTTATCCTGTTTCTTGAATAACTCAACATGCTCCACACCACTAGACCCCTAGAAATTTCACTGAGGTGAAATTGCTTTCATTATATTCCGTGTGTTTTTCATATTTTCTTCTTTTCTGTCCTATGCTATTTTCAAGTAATATTGTACAAAATGTTTCCATCTTGACACATATATAAAAGTGAAGAGTTAAGAAAATTATAGAAAACTTGTTGGTAAAAAAATTTATAAATTAGTTTCTGACTTTTTTTCTAAAAAGGAAAAACACTGTACCATGGAATAGAAATAAAATTATCATTGTAATGAATCACTCTTTTAATAAGCTGTCTTAATTCCTAACATTTTGTTTTGGTTAGCAGGATATTACATTCATATATCCAGTATGAATATAAGTAGAATATATGTTTTACTAACATTTAGAAATAATTTACTAATGATCACCTAATGTGCTTATTTTTTTCTTACAAATTCGTCTGGTAAATGACCGTGACTAACATATCTTTTGAGCCTTATTGCAATAAGGAATGTGTTAGGCGCATGAAAGAAATTCAGCAATGTATACTTAATAAATTGCATATTCCACACATCTGGTTAATTTATATTATTTCTCCAAGGCATTTATTCACATAGATACAAGTTGAAATTTTTTACTGTTTATTTCATTGAGATTTTTATTATTTCTTTTCATATTACTGAGATTAGTAATTATTACAGTGAATACATTCTATGGTAACTTACGGTTTATGTTAAGTGTAAGGTTATTTGCACTATTATGAACATCAGATTCCTTTTCTATTCAATATTATTCTGAATAATATTATTTACTGGTAGGCCGTTCACATTCATTAATATACTGAAGTATGTGGGTAAACATATTTCCTATTACATGACTCATAACGTAACAGGCTTAGAAATCTACTGTCATAATAGAACACTCACACCATTAAGCTATATTGGCAATATTTTCATATTAGCATACTGTCAAGAAAACATATTATATGGAGTGCATTGAAATAAACATATATATGTTGGTGAAGCCAAGGATTTCAATATTTTGCTATTTAATTAGGCTAGAATATGAGAGGCTGATATTGTGGTAATTAATTGCTACACTCTTACTGTTAGTTATTTGAGTCATGCTTGCATTGTAAATCTATATGGTCCTCATTTTGTCACTCACTATGATCTTTAAATAGTTTCTTTCTGTATTAGGGCCAGAAACAAAGTCAGTGAAGTCGGTTTTATCTGTAAAGTGAAGAGAACTAAGAGAATTACAGTATACAAACTTTAAGTAAAACAGATTTGGGGAGGTTGATTTATTTTATCAGATATGTGTCATTATTCCTCTGGAAAAATGATTTCCGTCTTTCTGAACAGTAAGTATGTTTCAACACAAAATACTGACAAGGTATTCAAATTCTAAATGTAGCCTTCAGAATTTTCTGGGCTAGGAAATATTTACTGATATGGAATAAATTTTACTTATGGAAACAAATAAGATTGTTTTAGCTAGCTCTCTTGGTCATAGCTTTATTCCGTATTCTTCCACAATGTAACAAGTATGCTGTAAGACAAGAAAGTATATCTCTGTGTTCGATCTTTTGACTCCACCTGAAATGAAGTTGCTGTGCCCCTAAATCAATATCTCAGTGTTGAGTTGATTACATGTTTGATGTTTGTAAAGGAATGAAAGAAATCTGAGGTATTGCTCTTTTGAGAAGTGGGAATGTGCGATAACAACCCAAGTTATAACTACACAGAGTTATTATTTTCTCTTTTCTTGTCAGACCACGTTGCACAGAACTGGTTTGGGAATCTGACTCCTGTTGTAAACTGTAGTTAGTGCAAATTACCACTGAATTGAGAGGGGCTGGCTAGGACAGAAAGATGTAACAGTCAAGGCTGTCTTTTCAAGAAGAATACTAATCAATGCACCAAAATTATTACTAACTTAATTCACTTATAATTCTGGGTTAACTATCCAGACATTGTCTACTATTTCATCCAGAAAGAAGTTATTCTTATATTAATTGTGTGTATGTCTAGGATGGAAGGCACTGCTATTAAGGGAAGGGCACAGATGTGCTGACATTTACTGGTTAATACCCATTGGGTATGGAGTTCTAGAAAAGGCTATGACCTTCTTGAGGTTGGGAGGAATGAAAATAACAGATAGCTGGATGACTTTAATAAGAGGAAACCTGTGCTTTCTTATTCTGGTGCAGTAGGACGTGATACTTCATCGTCTAGGGAACATCTAACTAGTTAGGAGAATTGGAACTGTCATCCAAGACATCTCATTTTATTTTCCTCATGCAGTAAGAAAACAGCCATATATAAAAGGAGGTTGAAGAGGCACTTCTCAGAAGGAATTTAGAAGAATGTTCTCAAAGTATCTTCCACTGGCCTGCCCTTTCTAGCTTTTAGTGTATAGCTGTCAACAAATATGAGACTGATTTTTCTAGAAGGATACTACTAATTGGCCTTTTGTAGCTTGAGAGCAGGGCATTTAAAAAGTACTCGTAATTGTACGTTATTTTTGAGATTTTATAGCAGAGTGATTTTTTTGGGGGAAAGACTACTTTTATTTTTAGAGAGTTTTAGGTTAAGAGCAAAATTGAAAGTAGAGTGATATCCCATATACTCCCTGTCCCCATGGCAGCATAGCCTTCCCTATTAACAACATCCTTTACCAGATTGGTACATTTGTTACAACTGATGACACTATAATGACACATCATTTTTATCCGAAGCCCATAGTTTACATTAGGGTTCACTGTTGGTGCTGTACATTCTATGGATTTGAACAAATGTATAATGACACATATCCACAATTAACAGTATCATACAGAATAGTTTCACTGTCCTGAAAATAATCTGTGCTTTGCTTATTCATCCCTCCTTCTCCCCTAATCCCTGGCAAACATTGATCTCTTTACTGTCTCCACAGTTGTTGTTTTTTTTTTTTTTCTAGAATAGCATATAGTGGGAATCTTATAGCATGAGGCCATTTCAGACTGGGTTCTTTCACTTATGAAAATACATTTAAGTGGCTGGGCGCGGTGGCTCACATCTGTAATTCCAGCACTTTGGGAGGCCAAGGCAGGTGGATCGCCTGAGCTCAGGAGTTTGAGACCACCCAGGGCAATGTGAAGCCCCGTCTCTACTACAAATACAAAAAAATTAACCAGTGTGGTATCACACGCCTCCAGTCCCAGCTACGTGGGAGGCTGAGGCAGGAGAATCGCTTGAGCCCCAGAGGTGAAGGTTGCAGTGAGCCAAGACTGTGCCACTGCACTCCAGCTTGGGCTACAGAGTGACACTCAAAAAAAAAATACATTTAAGTTTCTTACACATCTTTTTATGGTGTGATAACTCCCTTCTTTTTAGGACTAAATAATATTCCATTGTCTGGGTATACCACACTTTCTTTTGTTTACTCACCTAGAGAAGGACATCTTGGTTGCTTCCAACTTTTGGTAATTAAGAATTGCTAAAGCTGCTATAAACATCCATGTGCAGGTTTTGGTGTGGAGATAAATTTGTAACTCCTTTGCTTAAATACTAAAGAGCGCAGTCACTGCATCATATAGTAAAAGTATGTTTAATTTTGTGAGAAACTGCCAAATTATCTTACAAAGTAGCTGTAACATATTGTATTCCCACCAGGAATCAATGAGAGTTCTTGTTGTTCCACATCCTCATCAGCATTTGATGTTGCTGGGATTCTGGATTTTGACCATTCTAATAGGTGTATAGTGATATCTCATTGTAGTCGTAATTTGCATTTCTCATATGATATATGATATGGTGCATCTTTTCATATGTTTATTTGCAGTCTTTATATTCTTGCTAGTGAGGTGTCTATTAAGGTCTTTAGTTCATTTTTTACTCCAGTTATTTGTTTTCTTATTATTGAGTTTTAACCCTTTTCCTATTTGCTCCAAGAATACTTGCCAGGGGCGCTTGTGGCTACAGCATTTACCCTGAGATAACTTTGTCACAAACTATCTCACTTTTATTATTATTTTTGCATTGTTCTAGTATATTGAATCGACTTTGGGAAGAAAAGACACTATTCTATTTATAGCATTCTGTTTTAGTAGTGGTATTTCCATTTACAAAATATAGGAATTCTTGATTGCTGAAAATGGCAAATCCTAGAAAACGTAGCATTCCTATGCATGATGTTAACATCTTTCTTGAACAGTTGTTGGCCAAAGAATCACATGATGAATCTGATTTTTCCAAAATAGGTGATTCTGGTGATTCAGATGATTCTGATGTTAGTTCTGTTTAGAAATAACTCCAAAAACAGTTTTTATATTTTATTTTCTCATTGAAAACCAGTCAGATTTGCTTCAGCCTCAAAGAGCATCTTTATGTAAAATTAAATGAGTGCTGGCAGTGAGCTGCACTTTTTTTTTTCAAAATGGGAAAAGAGTTAAGAGTTATTTGCATATTTTGGATAACATTATTTTATCAAATATGTCTTTTGCAAATAATTGTCTCCCAGTCTATGGTTTCTGTTTTCATTCTCTTGATTGAGTGATTTTTAAACCATGTTCTATAGAGTTCTAGAAGCAGCACAAAGACTGCCATTGAGGATGAGAGGGATACCAATTGCTGGCCTTGGGTGTCTTATCTATATCAACAACAGCTGTTTCATCCTCATCGATTTTCTGTTTCCCCATAACATTTTGTTTGAATATTATTTACTGCTAAAAATGTGATAAGATGTAGGTCAGGTGTGGGGGAAGTGTTGGGAATTAGAAGTAATTTCTCCCCCACTCCTTTTTGTATGCCACAAATCCTTATTGAGCACGTTTGTAGCTTAAGACAGCTAAAAGCCACAGAGAAGGGAATGGGGTTTTCCAATATTTAGTGGAAACAGAGTAAATAGAAAGAGGTGGGGTAGCTGTTCTGATTATCTTAGCAAGGCAGTAAGGGATACAAAAGGAAAAGTGGAGCCATATATGCAGAGGTAACACAAAGTTAACTTGGCATCTGCCCTGACTAGAAACAAGTTAATGACTTCCAGTCTATGAAATCAAGTCATAGATCAGTTTGTTTGAGTTTTAAGCTCTTTATTGGTAGTTTATACTTTTCCATTAATATACTTAAGTAAAACATTTTTGTGAGACCTCAATAGCCTCTGTCATTTAATATTGAATCATATATAATAGATAATAGAAATATATATAATTAATTGAAAAAAGTCAAATATAAACTATTTTGTTACATAAAAGCTTTGATGTCCTGTGAATTGTGACAAAAGAAAGTCTGGAAAAATGTTTGTAATTAATAGTCTGCGCTACTAATTCATTTGCATAAATCCCAAATCATGTGTTTCAGTCTTTCTGTAAGGCATATTAATGGCTTACAAATATAAATGCTTTATTTTTGGTATAGATGCTTATTATGACAACTTAAAAAGTCACATTTCATGTTATGCAGTAATTTTCTGTTAGAGATTACTTACAATTTCAAAGGACTTCATATTTTTGGGAAAAAAACCAAGTTTGTAAAAAATTCCAATTTTGCTGTTTTAAATTTAAGGTATAATTAATATGCTTTCAGTTTGTCTTTGAAGGCTCTTTTTGATTAAGCATTCAAAGTCATGAAGAAATTTAATTAAATTAAGCATATTCTTACAATACTGATGAAATTAATCATTCTGATCGCTGTTTAAGTAACCCTTTTTCAAAGACTATCAAATTAAACATGTCTACACTTGAAAAAGAAAATGTAGATATTAAACCATATAATTAATTCCAGAAAATATTAATAGTTTTAATATGTTAATATTTTTGACTGTATACCTACCATTAATTTAGACAAAATATTGTGTTGTGAAAGGTCACTGAATCAGGGTCCGCAAGTCCTGGTATCTAGCCCCCAAATTGAATTCATGACCTTGAGAAGATGATTTGACTTTTCTAAGCCTGTGATTCTGCAAATTTATAATGGGAGGGTTATTTTGATCCTTTTCAATTCTGCGAATGTAAATGTATTTTTGTTTGGATAGCTACCAAGGTTTTCACTTTGTTTTCATGAAACAAACTTTAATAGTTATAAAAAATATGCTCAACTAAAGTTATTTTTCTTGTATATATGTCTGAAATATATATCCTGCTAAGAATTACTTCAAAAATATGCTTTGCTTACTTTATACAGCCAATATGAGAAGCTCTATCCTACCTCATGAAGGAGCACAGTATTGTAGAAAGCATTTCTTTACTTTACTTTTTTTTTAAAAAAGACTCACATGTTCTGTAGCTCTCCTTTTCTAGTGGGACTAAACACCACCACTTGTATTGATAGATGAAAAGATAAATAGATAGATAGATAAAAATATACAGAGTTACATGAGTGGATGATTGTTGTGCATAATACATATCATATACATAGAAATGCTTGCTTGTAGTTGAGAAGATGCTCAAAATGCCTATTGATCAACATACTATATAATATGTTTGTTGAAAAGGACCACTTTATAATTGCAATATGAATAGACAAACATTGATATTAAAAGTAGGTATCTCTGGCCACATAGACTCCAGGGAAGTCTTGGACAATGTTAAAAATAGCATATCTCTGGCCATATCAAGACAAAAATAGCATATCAAGACTTCCAGGGAAGTCTTGAGCAATGGCAGGCAGCAAACTGTTCCCAGAGCAATGAGAACCCATGAAAATTAAGAGTCAGATCTACTGGCCAGTTCTGGTAATGTTGAAAGGTACGTCAGCTAAAAATCTAATGTAAACTCTATAAAGCTGAGCTCATTTCTACTATCTCAGCAGTATTTCCCATTCAAATGAAGTATGACATGGAAAAAAACTTCAAAATCAATCAAACTATTTATTGAAATTTCTGAATCAGTGGATTGGAATTACATGCCATGATACATATAACCTCTAAGTGAAATCTCCTGTAAATCTGTTAAATCTCAGTCTCATATTGTATGCCATAGCTTCTGTCCTTGACATTCAGTCTTTTATTTCTCCTTCTCTATTCTTAAACTAATCCACCCGATGAGTCTTTCCCTTCTACTGTGTATTTTTATAGCTCTTACTGTGCCCTTTAATGTCAAGTAGTCTAGACTTTCTAATATGCTTCTAATTCTCTTCACTCACAACTAGAATTGCCATAGCAAAGTGGGGCAAAAATTCTCAAATACTAACAGATTTTGTCTTTATTACATGAACCAGTACAAAACTATGAGATAAAAATAAGAAACCCAACATAAGCATGTTTCAATATCCTTGAGGTCCACTGGGAAGGGAAGTTGAAAACTAAACTTCCAGCCAAAAGAATCCTGGTTGGCTTCAGACTTTATAGTAGGCGAACTAACTGTAATCAGTAGATTTAAAGCAGATAGATGGAATTATCTGAAGTAAGATCCAATCTCAGGCAAAGTAGAATCCTTAAAATTATCTAAAGGTAGAACTTTGGGCTGTTAGCTCTAGTGATCCTATGGGGAACAAAGAATCAGGGGAGAGCAAACAGACAGTAAATTGTTGTATCAAGAATCTAGAATGAAGAGAACACTAAGCAAATTAAGACCACAACAAGGAGGATATGAAAGCAAAGTAGCTTCAGGGTGCTCTTATGTGTACATGTAATTGTGATTTCCTTTTAGACACAGCCATCAACTTTAAAAAAGTTGGATCCTCACAGAATTTAGAAATGCTCATGGGCTGGTTTGAATTTGACTAATCATAATTGTAAACATTGTGGTGGCAACAGAAGAGTAAGGGCCTAGCGGTTATTATCCTACTCAATAATTATAAAATATTAAACTGTGTCTATTTACCTAGTCAAATTATATGAGATTATTGAAATTCAACCATTTCTGAGGCACTGAACAGGCAAACTCTTATAATTCATACTAACAGATACACACACACACACACATCATTGATTGAATGTTTGTGCCCCCTCAGAATTCATATACAGATGTTCCTTTGACTTATGATGGAGTTGTGTCTTGATAAACCCATCATAAGTTGAAAATATGGTAAGTCAAAACGCATTTACTATGCCTAACCTATTGAACATCATAGCTTAGGCTGGCTTAACTTAAATATACTCAGGACACTTACATTAGCCTACAGTTGGGAAAAATCATCTAATGCAAAATTTATTTTATAATAAAGTATTTAGTATCTCATGTAATTTATTGCATATTGTACTGAAAGTGAAAAACAGAATATGTTTCACTTTCATGCCATTATAAAGTTGAAAAATTATAAGTCTAACCATTTTAAGTCGAGGACCACCTGTATTGAAATACTAACCCCCAATAAGATGCTATTAGGAGTTGAGGATTTGGGGAGGTGATTAGGTCATGAAAGTGGAGCCCTCATGAATGGGATTAGTGCCCTTGTGAAAGAGACTTCAGAGCTCCCTCACCACTTCTGCCTTGTAAGAATACAGCAAAAAACAAAACAAAACAAAAAAACAAAAAAAACCCAAAAAACAAAAAAACAAAAAACAAACAAACAAAACAACAACAACAACAAAAATGATCCCATCTATGAACAAGAAAGCAGGCCCTCAACCAGGCACTGAGTTTCCTGGTGCCTTGATCTTGAACTTTCCAGTCTCCAGAACTGTGAGAAATAAATGTCTGTGGTTTTAATTACCCAGTCTCTAGCAGTTGAAATTGACTAAACCAATAGCCAATCAGCATTCACCAAAATCCTTCCATGGTTTCCCCAGCCTTGTACTCAAATATGTTTTGGAACATAGAACAGAGACAGGTAGACATGCATGCTTCCATAGGCATTCATACCCCTGAGAGCCTCCCACCTTGATCCTGTAAGGCAACCATCACCATTAGGGATGTATTCCTAAAAGGGTTTGTTCTTGGCAGAATTAAGTTCCGAACCATATGCGTCAGATCTGTAATTGTGGATCTGAAAATTGAGATGTCTTCCCCAACTTCAGCTTCCTTTGGCTGTTCCACTGAATTTATGAAGATCCTGTTCACTATAATTAATTGACCTATACTTAAAATATCAAGAGGAGCTTCTGCTTTTCTTATACATAGAGCAATTGAGCAATTAAAATCACCCTTTGTTGAGGTTTTACTGTTGTTGTCTAGGCAATAATCATTGATGACAGAAAGATGATTTTAAAAATCCCTTCTTTCTAGAAGTTATTAGAAAAGAATATTTTATTCTTAGTTATTAGTCAAGTATATTTTCTTTTCTTTTTTCTTTTTCTGAGACAGAGTTTCTCTTGTTGCCCAGGCTGGAGTGCAGTGGCGTGATCTTGGCTCATGGCAACCTCCACATCCGGGGTTCAAGCGATGATTCTCCTGCCTCAGCCTCCTGAGTAGCTGGGATTACAGGCATGTGCCACCATGCCCAGCTAATTTTTGAATTTTTAGTAGACACTGGGTTTCTCCATGTTGCTCAGGCTGGTCTTGAACACCCGACCTCAGGTGATCCGCCCACCTCAGCCTCCCAAAGTGCTGGGATTACAGGCATGAGCCACGGCGCCTGGGCGGGCCAAGTATATTTTCAAATAACTTGGTAAATAATAGGTAAAATGATTGAGCATGTGCTAAGCACACTTCTAAGTTTTCCACATGCATTATCTTATTTAATGCTTACAACAATCATAATTACTCTTATGCCCATTTCAACAAGGAGGAAACTGAAACCTGTAAAGATTGAGGAATATGCGCAAGGTTGCACAGCTCATCAATGACAGAGTCATGACTCAAACTCAGGGCGTCTGACTCTGGATCCAGGGTTCTCAGTGTGCTAGCATCACCTCAACAACAAGAGAATATAAAGTGCCATGGAATAAAATATAAATGTGATACATTTGGTTGGGTCAGTGGAAGGAAATGAGGTCAGAGATGGAAGCGGTGGAATGGAAATAATATTGGTATTGACTTTGTTTAAAGAGACATTTGCCTGACAGAAAATTGAGACTGAAGAACGGCGTTTTAGAAAACAAGATATGTACATTTAAAGATGTAGAACCATAAAAATATACAGAATATTTAGCAAATGTTGAGAAGCCAAATGTGCCTAGAATTCTGGCTCCATGGGATGAGAGAATGACACAGGAGTCTACAATGGTAGAATGGAGCCCTGGATGTCTCTTGCAAAATAAATAAATTATATATTTTTTAATTCTGGCATGTCTTTAAATCTAATCACTAAAAATAACTAAATTATTTTTGTGTGCTTGGTTGTGAATAAGGAAAATGAGATCAGCACATTATGGGCAAGACACATAGTGAGGTTATCCCAGGTTCAGAGAATGAATGCCATAAAAACTACTTTAAAGTTTATGAACTAAGGCTCATGACAATTTCTCTTCTGAGTTTATAGGTATTTTTTGAACCATCAGTGGTTTTGTGTAGAACAGGATGAGAAGATGTCAGTAATAAATTGTAAGAGGGGAGAGCTGTCAGATTATAAATTTTGCGCATGGTGTCTTGTTAAGGATGAAGATTTCCAGGACAGGCTCTTGGCATTAAAGGAAAGTCACCAACAGCATTTGTGTGAGGTCCTCACACTCAGAATGTGCCTTTGATAATCTATTGTAGTGGATTCAAGAATAATAGAACTTGTATTTGTACATTTAATCAAAAGCACTAACATGTACTTTTTATGGGTTTTTTATGCATAGTGAGTACTACTCAATTTGGTATTTTAGCTGTTACCTTTTACTTTTTAAATTTAAATGTTCCTTAAATGTATTTTAATCTACAAGATCTGCCACTATCTAGTTCATTTCCATTCAATTTATGTGATACTTATTACCATAGTTCGTTTGAGTACTTGATATTTTTCTTAAATGTCTTCAGGCCCACATCACCAAGTATACTTATGTGCAAATAAGGGGCAACATGTATACTTTGCTAATAAAGATGTTAGATTTGGTAAGTGGAATTTGTTATTTGTAGATAAGAATAGAGTTTTAGTATAAATTACTTAGAAGCATTTGTCACACAAATTGAACTATTATTAGAGTAAATTCATAGGACTCAAATTAATTTTATGCACTTTCAGCCATGAGGAAAAGGCTTCTTTAATTTCTGTTCTATTTTTAAGCTTTAAAATTAGCATATATCTTTCATGTATTTTAGTATAAATAAAGATTCTCTAAATTGTTAACATTGAAGTCATAGCAGAGGTAATGATCCCAAAGGTATTAAAAAGAAGTAGATATTTCTGTTAAACTTTTTTTTCTATCTTCTGATGTGACCTGCTAATTACTTAGCACACACAAAAAAATGATACACTAACTGAATAAATTAGCGGCTAAGTAAAAAAAAGAAAAACCCAATTTCTAAAAAGGTTAGTTATATTTTCTCAGTTATGTTTCTGCCCTTTTTAATTTTAACTAATTACAATCTAATTTCTGGTATTTATTATTTTAGTAAAGTAGAATATTTAGGATATCAGAATTTCAATTGTTGAGTGGTAAGAATTTAAGGTTAAATATACATTATGCTGTTGGAACTTATTTTCATTTAAAATTAAAATAATTCTTTAATTATTTCATTTATTTAAAATAAATTATTATTTTTTATTGTAGGCTATACTAGGCATAAAATGTTATTTCAAAAGTATTTATCAATTAAAATGTTGAACAATTAACCAAAATATGTTGTTACAAATTTTAAAAATTGTTAATGTCTAAAATATTGGGAGTACCTACTAAGGTATCAGAAGTATGTTACTTTTAACTAGTAACTCTGAATTTTACAGTAAAACATTTTAGGTGTTATTATACATTTAACTTAAATATGAAAAGTGAGCTTCAGCACAGTTTAAAGAACATGTTCAAGGATGCATATCAAATAAATAGGAGTGCGAAGATTCAAAACCATGTCTGTAAGCGTGAAAACCATTCTTTTTTTTACTGTGCTGACTGTAGATACTTTAATTGATATATACCGTATTTATACTTATTTTAAGGGCATGTGTACTATTTTTAATATTAAAATGTTTATTGAAATTATTGTAGATACACATGCAGACGTAAGAAATAATAGAGATCCTGAGTACCTTTTACCTAGTTTCTTTCAAAGGTAATGTTTTACAATATCACAATTATTATATGTAATAGTACATGCATATCCACAGATCGTGTTCAGATTTTCCAGTTTTCCTTATACTTGTGTATGTATATATAAATGCATTAGTTCCACACAGTTTTATCACATGTATAGACTCATGTATTCACCGCCACAGTGAAGATACCAAACAATTCCATTACCACAAAGTGACCTTCTGCTGTTTTTTTACAACCACACTGAGCCCTCTCTTGCCACCCCCACCTCCCAGTCACTAACCTCTGACAATCACTAAAATATGCATTCCCTATCTATATGCTTTTGTAATTTCAAGAATGTTATATACATGAAATCATAAATGTTACCTTTGATATAGGCTTTTTTTTTTCACTCAGCATAAGACCTGTGAGATCCATCCAAATTGTTGTGTATTTATATTAACAATTAAAATTGTTGTGTATTTATATTAAGCAATTAAAAAGCTTATTGCTTTTTATTGCTGACTAATATTCCATCCATGGCATATTACATTTTGGTGTAACCATTTATCTGAACTTGTTTCAGTAGTTTTTAGCTATTACAAATAAAGCAGCAATGAATATTCATGCATAGGTTTTTGTGTGAACTACATTTTTATTTCTCTGGGATAAATATCCAAGAGTGCAATTGCTTGGACATATGGTAATTGCATGTTTAGTTTTATACCAAACTGCTGAACTATTTTTAGAGTGGCTGTACCATTTTTTTTTATTTTAACATTTCCACCGGCAGTGCTTTGGCAATCCAGTTTCTTCACATTGTCACCAGTAGCATCTGATGTCATCACTATTCTTAATTTCAACCATTCTGATAAATGTGTGTGAGATTTCATTGTGATTTTAATTTTGTTTCTCTTTTGGCTGAAGATGCTGAATGCCTTTTCATGAGATTATTTGCCATTTATATATCATCTTCAGCGATATACCCCTTTATTCATTTTTTCCTTTTCTAATTGTATTATTTATATTTTTACTGCTAAGTTTTGGGAGTTCTTTATAAGTTCTAGATACAGGTTCTTTGCTATATATGTGGTTTAACAAACATGATCTTCCACTCTGTAGCTTTCTATTTATCCTATTCAGATGGTGTTTCACAGAATAAAAGTTTTTATTTTGATGAGGTCTAACATATCATTTTTCCTTTTATAGATTATGCTTGTAATGTTATGTCTAAGAACTCTTTCCAGGCATGGAAGTTTTAACACGATTGTTTATTCAAAAAAAGATCATACTTTTAGGTTTTATATTTGAATATATTTTCTATGTTGAATCAATTTTTGTGAAAAGTGTGAAGTTTGCTATGACTTGGATGTAGTTTGTTTGTCCCCACTAAAATTCATGCTGAAATTTGATTGCCAATGTGTTGGGGTTGAGATTAGGACCTAGTGGGAGGTATTTTGGTTATAAGGTTAGAAGATCTCTCATGACTGGCTTGGTGGTGTTCTTGGGGAATTGCGTTCTTGCTCTTGCAAGACTAGACTGATTCTTGCTAGAATGGATTAGTTTCTGTGAGAGCGAGTTGTTACAAAACCAGGACACCCCACAAGTTTTCCCCTTATTGCATGTGTCTGGTTTCCCCTTGATCTTCTCCACCATGTTTGTGACACTGCATGGAAAGCCCTGGTCAGAAACCAGGGCCATGCCCTCATATTTCTCAGCCTGCAGAACCCTGAGTGAATTAATCCTCTTTTATTGATAAATTACCCTGTTTCAGTTATTCTTTTACAGCAATACAAAATGGACTAAGAATGGATTAAGACAAAGTTTAACTGAGAATCTTGTGTGTTTTTTTGTTTTGGTTTTGGTCTATGGTTATCCAAATTTCTCTAGCACCATTTGTTAAAAGGGTATATTTCTTCCATTGAATTGTATTTCATCTTTATTAGAATTTAGTTGGATTTATTTGTGTACTGCATAGTCTTGATTACTGTAGTTACAGAATAAATATTGAATTTAGAAAACTGATTTCTCTCAATATATTCATATTTTTCAAAATTTTTTTGCTATTTGAGTTCCTTTTTTCTTTATATAAGCTTTAGAATAATCTTGTCTATATCTATAAAGAAAAAACTGGCTGGGCATGGTGGCTCATGCCTGTAATCCCAGCATTTTGGGAGGCCGAGGCAGGCAGATCACAAGGTCAGGAGATCAAGATCATCCTGGCTAACATAGTGAAACCCCGTCTCTACTAAAAATACAAAAAAAAAAAATTAGCCGGGCGTGGTGGTGGGCACCTGTAGTCCCAGCTACTCAGGAGGCTGAGGCAAGAGAATGGCGTGAACCCAAGAGATGAAGCTTGCAGTGAGCTGAGATGGCACCACTGCACTCCAGCCTGGGTGACAGAGCGAGACTCCATCTTAAAAAAAAAACAAACTTATGAATATGATAAGAATTAGGTTAAATCTATATATTAATTTGGGGAATATTGACATATTTACTACATCAGTTTTTCCAATTTATGAATATTTTATGTCTCTCCATTTATTTACATCTTTTTGGATTTATTCCATCAATATTCTGTGGCTTTCAGCATACAAGTCTTACATATGTTTTGTTACATTTTGGACAATTGTAAATGGTATTATATATTTAATTTCCACATGGTATGTTCATGGATAGCATATAGAAATATAATTGATTTTTATATGTTGAACTTATATTACCTTGTTAAACTCACAAACTTTTGTTTTTGTAAATTCTTTAGTTTTTTTCTACATGGCCTATCATGTCATTGCAAATAGAAAGAGTTTTATTTCTTCCTTTCTATTTGTCTGTATGCTTCTATTTGCTTTTTTTGCGTTTCCGAACTCACTAGACTCCTAGTACTATAAAAAGCAAACTTGTCCAACCCTTGGTCTGTGGGACACATGAGGTCCAGGACAGCTTTGAATGTGGCCCAACACAAATTAGTAAACTTCCTTAAAACATTATAACATATTGTGTGTGATTTTTTTTTTTTTTAGCTCATCTGCTATTGTTAGTGTTAGTGTATTTTATGTGTGGCCCAAGACAATTCTTCATCCAATGTGGCCCAAGGAAGCCAAAAGATTGGACAGCCCTGAAAGTATATTAAATAAGATGAATGAAAGCAGAAAGTCTGTCTTTCACTATTAAGTGTGATGTTAGCTTCAGAATTTTGGTAGGTTATCTTTACTAAGTTAAAGTAATTCCTGTGTATTTTTAACTTGCTGAGAGTTTTAATAAAAAACCAGTGTTGGATTTTGTCAAACTCTTAATCTGCATCAATTGATACGGTCACATTTTGTTTTTCTTTGTAGCTTCTTGATGTGGTGGATTACATTTATTGATTTTCAAGTATTAAACAACTCTTTGCTATGGTCAGAATATTTGTGTCATCCTGAAATTTACACATTGAAATCCTAACTCCCAAGACAATGATGATTGGGAGGTGGAGACATTTGGGTCATGAGGGTGGAGTTCTTATGCATGGTGTTAGTGTCTTTATAAAAGAGGCCACAGAGAGATGCCTTGCTTTTTCCACTATCTGAGAACACGGTGAGAGGCACCATCTATGAACCAGGAAACAAGCCCCAACAGAACAACGATTCTATCATGATCTTGACTTCCCAGTCCCTAGAACTATAAGATATAAGTTTCTGTTGTTGACAAGCTAGCCAATCAATGGTATTTTGTTATAGCAGTCTGAACAGACTAAGACAGCCTAGTATCTATGTAATAACTCTACATAGATGTGATGTATAATTATTTTTATATATTGCTGGATTAGCTTATATTTTGTGAAATATTTTTGTCTATATTTATGAAGGCTATTTGTAATTTAAAAAAATACATTCATCTCGTTTTGATATTACAATAATATTGCCTTTATAAAATGAATTGAGAAGTGTGTCTCCTATTTTCTGGAAGAGTTTGATTTGCATTGGTGTTAATTATATACACTTTTAGTAGAATTATCTGCTAAAATCATCTGGACCCAGAGATTCATTTTTGGCAGCATTTAATTATGATTTTAATTTTCTTGATTATTATAAAGCTATTCAAATCATCTGTTTTATATTTGGTTAGTTATGGTAGTTGTGTTTTGGAGGAAGTAATCAATTTAAGCTAATTTGTTAAATTTATGTGTGTAGAGTTGTTTTTAATAGTTCCTTATTATCCTTTTGATATCTAAAGGGTATATAGCAATATCCTCTGATTTCTAATATTTGTAATTTGTATCTTCTCTCTTTTTTCAGTTGTTAGTTTTTAATTTTTATTTAGTTAGATTTTGCACATGAACTGCCAATATTTCTGGAATATTTGTTGAAACATACTATTATTTTCCCAGTGAATTGCTCTTATACTTTTGTTGAAACTCAATTGACCATATACATGTGGGTCTATTTCTGCACTCCCTACTGTTCCATTGATTTATTTGTCTAGTCCTATGTCAATAGACCACTGTCTTGATGACTCCAACTCTGTAACTCTAAGTACTGTAACTATGACATTAAATGTAAGATGTGAAACTATAAAAGTTTTAGAAGAAAACATGGACAAAAACATTTTTATAGCTATTAAAAAATGACAAGAGGAGAAAAATGCCCCCTAAATATAAACCAAAAAAACTGGTAATATTAAATATATATACAACAACCAAGTTTAATTTACTTTTGTAACTGGAGGCTGTCTTAATCAATGCATATAAGCTACAACACTAACAAAAATAATGTGATTCTCACAATAAAATTCAATATAAACATTTAATAAATTTCAATATCCAGTCGTGATAATAACTCTTAGCCAACTAGGTATAGGAAAGAAATTTCTTAATTTGATAAAAATATCTAAAATAGTTCTGTTGCAAACATTGAATTGCGATATTTTGAAACTTTGCTTTGAGAATAAAAATTACAATAATACCTATCATCACTTCTATTAGACATCTTATTAAAGACTTATATAGTGATATAAGGCAATAGAAAAGTGTATGAAGATTAAAACATCTTCTCATTCACAGATTATATGATTCTGATATATAACCTCCAAAAAACCAGCACATGCATTATGAGAATTAGTTAATTCATTTTGCAAAATCACTGGCTAAAAGGTCAATATACAAAAGCAATTAGGTCTCCATATACCAAAAACAAAAGGCAGAAAAAATATATTTGAATTATGTAACTTATTTCCATATAAACAAATGCCACCTGTTTCCTAAAAACCTACTGAAATAAAAATAATAAAAACAAAAGAGTAAATAAATACAATTTTGTAACTTAAAATGATACTGAATACATCAAATAAATATTATAAATCTGAAAAAAGATGCACAAAACTTCAACAAAAAAATTCACAAAATGTTAGCAGAATAAAAAGAAGAGAGATGCTTTCATGAATTTGAGGATGTGATCTTGTAAATATGTCAACATTTATCAAAATGTTCTCTATATTAAATGTCATCTTAATCAGATGCCAGCAAAACTTTGTGTAGGCAGTATGTGTAATACAGGGGACCACACATAGCTAAGCTGATCTTGAAAAAGTAGTGGAAAGACTTTTTTTTATGGATATCAAAAATTATTTTAGAGAACTTGTGCCCAAGATCTTATCTCAAAATGGCACCTCACTGAGGCATTCACATAGAAAACACATTGTTTTGTGTAACTTAGATTTACATTAGAGACAAAACTTTGATGCTCTGGTACATTAGAAGATGAAATAATTTTTTGTTTTTTTGACTTAGTTATTTATATTCAAATAATTCTCTAAAATGTAATTTTGCATTTTCTTTCAGGAAATCAAATAAATTTGTCCCTAATTTTTTTTACTAATTTTGAAATCATTTACTCTAAGTTTTATTAAATTTTTACATAAATGCAAATTTCATATACTTGGTGTTTAGTTATTAAAACAGTATGGTGGTGTTGGCACAGAGACAAAGATAATAATAGAGGAGAAGGGGTCATCTAGAAACAAAGTCCACATACATGTACAGTTGTTTTACAGCAAAATTGTACTGCACAGAAGAAAGGAAATAATCATTTTATTCAAATGATGCTAAATTAATTGGATATATGTATTAAAGACATATCCTTTAGCTGGGCATGGTGGTGTGTGCCTTTAATCCCAGCTACTCAGGAGACTGAGGCAGGAGAATTGGTTGATCCCAGGTAGAATCTGGAATGAGCTAGGATGGTACCATGGCACTCTAGCCTGGGCGACAGAGTGAGATCCTGTTTCAAAAAAAGAAAATTAAAAATAAAAACTAAAACCCACACATCTTGACACTTACCTCACCTTCTAGTAACACAGAGATTTCTAGTTATGAAATAACAACGTTAAGAGAATGTAATGCTAAGCAACATATATGACAATAATACTTATAATTCATGTAACTGACATAGTGCTAGTCTTCATAATACTTAAACAACGCCTACAAATCAATAACAAGGGAGGAAAAAGAAACAGTCAATCAACCAACCAACCAAAAATCATCAACTCAATAATAACATGGATAAAAAATATGAAAATGCATTTTCCAAAAGAAAATAGCCAAATAGCCAAATTATATGACATGATGCTTGACCTCATTATTAGTTAGGAAAAATACAAATTAAACACTTTGAGATACCATAAACAAGACACATGAATGGTTTAAATGAAAAACACAAGGCCAGGTGCAGTGGCTTACGACTGTAATCCAAGCAGTTTGGGAAGCCAAGGCGGCAGATCACCTGAGGTCAGGAGTTCGAGACCAGCCTGGGCGACATGGTGAAACCCCCGTCTCCACTTAAAAAACAAAAATGAAAACAAAAATCAGCTGGACATGGTGGTGGGCTGCTGTAATCCCAGCTACTTAGGAGGCTGAGGCAGGAGAATTGTTTGAATCTGGGAGATGGAGGTTGTAGTGAGCCCAGATCACACCACTGCACTCCAGCCTGGGCAACAGAGCGAGACTCTGTCTCAAAACAAAACAAAACAAAAACAAACACAAACAATATCATTTGTTGGCAGATATGTGCAGCAATATCAACTCTAACATGTTCCTGGTGGGAGTACAAATTGGAAAACTACTTGAGAAAAAATAATTGGTAGTATTTACCAATGCTGGGTATTTTATGTTACTTAATGCAGCACTTTGACTCCAATGTTTATACCCAACAGAACTGAGTACATACATGCAACAGAACACCTTTGCAAAAATAATAATTGTAGAATTATTTATAATATCTCCAAACTAGCAGCCAGACTGGAATGTCTCAATTGTAGTAGATTCATACAATGAATACTCTCCAGTAATGAAAATGAATTAACTATCTCTACCCACAGCAGCATGAATGAAATATATTTTGAGTAAAAGGAAACAAGCCACATATAAGTTGATTGTAAAATTATATTTACATACATTTTCTAAGAAGAAAAAAGTTATATGGCAATTGAAATAGAATAGGAGTAATCTTTTTGGAGTAAGGCTTGATATTAATTATGAAGAAACAAAAAGGGAGCTTCTAGGGTGGTGTTCGTTCTCTCTCTCTCTCTCTCTGTCTCTCTCACACACACACTTTTTTGGCCTGCACAATTCATCAAAGTATACATTTTTAATCTGTAAATTTTTTTGTCTGCATAGTAATTTGCAATAAAAATTGATGAAAAAATTTCAGGATCAAATAAGTTTGGAAACAAATTTGGGAAATATGTTAACATTTAATAAGTTCAATTACTTCATAATGTTTAAGCCATTAAAATACTAATTTGTATTTTCCCTATAAAAATGTAATATATTGTATATATGCCCCAGTCTACTTCTAGAGAATACATCTTGGGAAATACTAATCTATGTGCAAAATTATTTGGCACAACATATGCTGTTTATGACCTCTCTCCTGCTAGCTTTCTCAGCTTCTGTTTTCTTTATTTCCAGGTTATTTCCTATATGTCAACTATGCTAGATTATATGGGCTCTTCAACACATAAGTCCACCTCTTTCATTTCTCTCTACCTTATAATGTAATGATTTTCTTCCTGAAATATTTTTCTTTGTATAACATACTTAAGCCCTAAGTAATTTGAAGACTCAAATTATTGTCATCCCCTTCAGAAAGACTGTTATAATTACCTAGTCTGCATTAAATGTTCCCCTTTTGCTTCTCATAGTAACCTGGCCTCACTCTATCATAGCACTTACAATACTGAGTTGAAAAGTAGAATATGAATACCATGTGTGACTGGCTTATTTTGCTTAGTATAATGTCCTCAGGGTTCATCCATGATTTTGTATGTGGTAGGATTTCCTTTTTTAAAGTAGAGAATAGTGCTTCATTAATGTGTCTAGTACATTTTCTTTATTCATTCATCTACCAATAAACATTTAGGTTGCTTTCATATATTGGCTATTGGGAATAATGCTGCAATGAACATGGATGTGCTGGTATCTCTTTGAGATCCTGATTTTAATTCTTTTGCATATATACTCAAAGGTGGAATAGCTGAATCAAATGGTAGATCTATTTTTAATTTGGGGGGATCCTCCATACTGTTTTCTATAATAGTTGCACCATTTTACATTCATATCAACAGTTTACAAAGATTTCAATTTCTCCACATTCTTGCCAACACATCTTTTCTTTTAAAAAAATACAAAATTTTACAGGTGTGAAATGACCTCTCATTGTGATTTTGATTTGTATTTCCCTGATGATTAGTGATGTTGAAGATCTTTTCATTATCTATCAGACTTTTGTGTGTCTTCTTTGGAGAAATGTGTCTTCAAGTTCTTTGCCTTTTAAAAATCATGTTTTTTGTGTTTTTGCTATTAAGTCATAGGATTTTCCTGCATAGTTTAGGTACTAACCTTTTATCAGACATATGGTTTTCAAATATTTTTCCCATTACAAAGGTTGCCTTTTTATTCTCTTGATTGGGCTGGTTACAGAATGACAAATACTACATGATTTCATTTATATAAAGTATTTAAAACAGTCAAACTCATAGAAGCAGAAAGTAGTATGGTGGTTGACAGGGTCTGAGAAGAGGGGAAATGGGGAGCTGTAGCTCAACAGGTCTAAACTTTCAGTTATGAATGATAAGTAAATTTTAAAGATCTGCTGTACAATGTATTGCCTATAGTAAACAATATTGAATAATCCACTTAAAATTTGGTTAAGACAGTAGATTTCATGTTAAGTATTCTTACCATAAATAAATAAACAAACAAAAACCAAGGGACACAAGGAAACATGGAGGTGATAGATGTGTCTAATAGCTTGACCATGGTGATGGTTTCATGGGTGTACCCTGTGAGAAAAGCAAAACTTTGCTTCTACCCATTTAGGGTCTCTGAATGGGCCTACAGATTAATTTGCCTTATGGCAGATTAACAGGAGAAAAAAAATACATATTTGTTTAATAAAAGTTTTATGTGACACAGGAGCCCTCATAAGGAAATGAAGAACAAAAGAACAGGCAAACCCTACATTCTTTTATATTGAATTGTGATATGCTTTGGCTGTATCCCCACACAAATCTCATCTTGAGTTCCCGTGTGTTGTGGGAGGGACTCCATGGGAGATGATTGAATTTTGGGGGCAGGTCTTTCCTGTGCTGTTCTCATGGTGGTAGATTAGTCTCAAGAGATCTGATGGTTTTAAAAAGAGGAGTTCCCCTGCGCAAGCTCTCTTTTCTTGTCTGCTGCCATGTGAGATGTGCCTCTCACCTTCCGCCATGATTGTGAGGCCTCCCCAGCCACGTGGAGCTGTAAGTCCATTGAACCTCTTTCTTTTGTAAGTTGCCTAATCCTGGCTATGTCTTCCTGAGCAGTGTGGAAACGGACTAATACAGATTGAAAAAATAGACAACAGTTGAAAAGCAGCTAAAATATATGAGAAGGCTAGAGGAAGATAAAAATTATTTTAACAAAGTCTATTTGTACAGAATTCTCTGTCTCATTTTCCTGTCCTTGACGATGTTTCCCTTTTTTTTTCCTCTTGATCGCATAGGGAGGGCAGCTCTTACATGGGAATGTCATCTCTTTTTTTTTTTTTTTTTTTTTTTTTTTTTGAGATGGAGTCTAGCTGTGTCGCCCAGGCTGGAGCGCTATGGCGCGATCTCAGCTCACTGCAAGCTCCACCTCCCGGGTTCATGCCGTTCTCCTGCCTCAGCCTCCCAAGTAGCTGGGACTACAGGCGCCCGCCACCACACCCGGCTAAATTTTTTGTGTGTAGTTTTAGTAGAGACTGGGTTTCACCATGTTAGCCAGGATGGTCTCAATCTCTTGACCTCGTGATCTGCACGCCTCGGCCTCCCAAAGTGCTGGGATTACAGGCCTGAGCCACTGCGCCCGGCCTCATCTCTTGTTTTTAAGAAAAAAAAAAAGGGAGATGACAGTGTCCTCCTTACATCTGCTGTTTTTTAAGTGCCTTTAACTCAAAAGAATCAATATACGAGAGTGACATTTTTTAGGGTGGTGTTTTCTAAACTCTTTCAATGCATTTGCTCAAACTTATCAAATTTTTGTATATATTAAATATGTGCCATTAGGGGTGTATCAATTATACTTAAAATTGTTTAAAATAAGAATATGATCACCATGAAAATATTTCATTCAGCTGTGTACCCCAAGCATCTATCACAGTTTGTACACATTAAGTATCAAATGGGTAAATTTATTGCATTTAGAAATCAAATAAATTTCAGCCTTCATCCTTATTTATAAAGTAGGGAAATCAAGGTCTAGCCAAAGTGTTGTGATGTTTCCTTTATGCTTATACATAGCTAGAGAGATGTAGCATCAAGGTCGAAATTCAGGTATCCAGACTTCCAACACATGCTCTTTCATCATCAGTGTCTACGTAGAAAGCAACACAGTGCATCTCAGTATATTGGGATATTTCTACAATCTTCATTTCTACACTGATGCAGTGTTTCTTTGGCAATGGTAGACAATATCTCCAGCTGCGGATTTCCTTACCGATAAAGGAATTATATATTTTCTGTGTGTCTGTGCTTTTCTCTGAATTGCTCTGTCAGCACATGAATGAATATGAAATATGCTTAGATAAGGAAGCACACCAATGTTAGATCGTATGGCTGGTTCTCAGCTTTGTATTTTATACGCTCTCAGGGTTATTATGAGGATTAATTGATTTAATACATGTAAGGAGCTTAGAATAGTGCCTGGCACATAATAAAGCCTAGGTGACTGCTAATTATTGTCACCATTTTTCTTTATTATGTAAAGATTTGTCTTTTTGCTACTATGGAAACGTGAAAAAGCATAAAAACACATAGTATATCTTTGTGTTAATGCAAGTGGATGTTATGTTGAAATAAAGAACCGTTAGGTACAAAATTGAACTTCAGTACTAAAATGATTTCAGTGAAAAATGAACAAGGAAACTTAATACCATTCTTCTCTTCTTGTCATAGTGCTCATGTTTACAGGAGTTTATTTATACCTGACAAGCTGGAGTGGATAAGACATAGTCTATAACGTCTCTCCCACTTTCTTTTGTAGTTCTTGCTATGGTTGAAATGAAACTTTGTTATAATGCTCAGGTACCATTGATTGCTCATAAATATAAGTGAGAATGACAATTTCTAAGGTTGAAATGGTTCAATTTTAAAATGAAAGATTAAGAAGTGCCAATATCTCTGAAAACTTGAGCTATGTAGCTTTCATCATAGCCTTGGGGTTATTTTGAAGAGTTTACATTAGTAGGGAAGTATTATATGCATACAAACAATTTTCTACATAAAACATGGGAATCTGATATTATCTAGATCAAAGAACTCTCAGAAAGGAGACTTTCTATTCTTTTGTAAATGATCCGTAGACCCTTTTAACATAGCATACCTTAAGAATGTTTAGTTCAAAAAATTTTGTTATGAATTATCCACACCGTAGCAACACAAATCCTATTTAAGCGTGTTACTGTGGCTTATCTTAGAAAGAGAACTGTTTAATTTTCAGTCAGCTTCTAATTTGATATCAAATGATATTAACTTCCAAAATAAAGTGGATGGGTTCAATGACACATAAATATGTGTTATTAAAGTATGAAATGTTTTTATTAAAAATGCTTTCAGATGAGCTGTATTTATTAATACTCTCTTAATACAAAAAATAATTTTAGGTAATCTATTTACTTTATGCCACACATTTTTATTAATTATCGATGCATTTTTCCATTGATTAATTTATGTTCTTGTTATTGATAGAATTTGATTTAATTTGAGAGCTGGAAGGTATGCTATAAATTTATACACTGGCAAATGTTATTTTATAATATGTTTATTAGTTCCCTGGGGCTGAAGTAACAAAGTACACACACTAAGTGGCTGAAGATAATGGATGTGAATTATCTCCCAGATCTGGAAAATACAAGTTTGAAATCTGTAGGGTAGAGCCATATACCCTCTGAGACTCTAAGTAGACTCCTTCTTGCCTTTTCCTTGCTTCTGGTGGTTGCAGGCAACCCTTAGCATTCCTTGGCTTACAGCTGCGTTAGCATGTTCCTCTGTTTTCAAATGGCATCTTCCTGTGTGTCTTCTCATTGTCTTTCCTCTGTGTATGTCTGTCTCTGTCTAAACTTATCTTTCTTACAAGTACAGCAGTTACATTGGACTAGGGCCTACCTAACGTTATTTTAACTTCATTGGCTCCATAAAGACCTTATTTCCAAGAACCACATTTTGAGGTACTAAAGTTTAGGACTTCAACATATCTTTTTTGGGGTTGGGGAGGGGGTGATACAATTCAATCAATTGTATCACTGTTAATGCAATTTGCAGTTGCAAATTGCAACTGTTAATGCAATTTGAAAAGGTGGACATTGATCCACTTGCTTTCATTTAAAAGAAATTGGGGTAAGAAACATATAGCATGTCAAATATGTACAATTTCTTTTTGATTCAAATAGAACAGTAGCAAATTCAAAAATTTAAGAAATTGGATGGGCATGGTGGCTCACTCCTGTAATCCCAGCACTTTTGGAGGCTGAGGCTGGCGGATCACATGAGGCCAGGAGTTCTAGACCAGCCTGGCCAACATGGCAAAACTCCCTCTCTACTAAAAATACAGAAATTAGCTGGGCGTGGTGGCACACGCCTGTGATCCCAGCTACTTAGGAGACTGAAGCAGAAGAATCACTTGAACCTGGGAGGTGAAGGTTGCTGTGAACTGAGGTTGTGCCACTGCACTCCAGCCTGGGCAACAGAGCGGGGATCTGTCTCAAAAAAAAAATAAAAATAAATTTTTTATGTTCTTACGAATTTTCTTTTTGTTGTTAAAAAGAAAATCAAAACCTCCAGTAACTCATTCATCTCATTCTTACATTATTTCTATTAAGACATAAGGGTCTGAATTTGCTTGTTGGGTTCCCTTTTGAATAGGTACATTTAATGGAATTTAAAAATCCATATATGTTGAAAAGCTTCTATCTCAGTTTCCAAAAGATTGCTCAAATTTTGGTTACACTTTAATTTTTTGATATAACACAGTAATGTGTTTTATTCCTTGGACATTTATATTTTTATCCAGTTATTTTTATTGTAACAGATATCAATCGATTTGTAATATAAATCAGAATCTGTTGACTCAAAATTTATATGTGTTTTTCTCAAAAGTTATTTGGTACACAGGCATATATTCTCAAGCTCTGGCATAAAAAATAAATTAGTATTGAAGGCGCATTAGTTTGCTTGGGCTGCTGTAATAAAATATCACAGGCTGAATAGCTTCAATGACAAATTTATTTTCTCACAGTTAGGGAGGCTAGAAGTCTGTGATCACGGTGAAAATGTATTTAGCTTCTTGTGAGGGCTCTCTTCCTAGCTTACAGATAGCCATCTTCTCACGGTGTGCTCACGTGCTTTTCCTTGGTATGTGTGTGGGCATACATAGAGAAAGACAAAAAGAGAGAGAGAAGGAGAGAGCAGGGGATCTCTGGTGCTCTGGTGTCTCTTCTTATAAGAACATTAACGCTTTCAGATCAGGGCCTGCCCCATAAGGTAATGGGACCCTATTTAACCTTAATTATTTAGAGGCTTTGTCTCCAAATACAGACATACTGAGGCTTTGGGCTCAACATACGAATTTCGGGGGTTCACAAAAATTCAGTTCACAACAGAAGGTGTTGAACAAGTTCTTTCAGGACGACAACTGTGTTGAAGCTTTTTGATAGCCTTTTAATGTAAAGCATTTTGCGCTTGCTTGTTGATATTGCCTACAAAATTAAGTTAGCTCCATTCTACTATATGGATACAGAACGATTACCGTTATTTGCTATCTTAGGAAAACATGTTGCTATTGAAGAAAGACTGAATTAGAGAGGATCAAATAAGTGCAAATATATTATTCCTAAAAGAAAACCTCTATTATACAATTCCCTAAATGTTTCTGAAAAGTTATATTTATGTGAATTATGTAGTTTTTCTGCATATGATTGATCAGTTGTCAGCGAGGTTCAGAGAAGGCCTGTTTTTAAGTAACAGTAAACTCAATGGAAATCAAAAGTATGATTTTGCTGCCAAAATTTTTCCAAATAAGGTTGATATGGTTTAGCTGTGTGTCCACCAAAATCTCATCTTGAACTGTAGCTCCCATAATTCCCTTGTGTTGTGGAAGGGACCTGGTGGGAGATAATTGAACCACGGGGGCGGTTTCCTCCATACTGTTCTTGTCATAGTGAATAAATCTCATGATATCTGATGGTTTTATAAGGGAAAACCCTTTTGCTTGGTTCTCATTTTTTTCTTTTTTGCTGCTGCCATGTAAGATGTGCCCGTTGCCTCCTGCCATGACTGTGAGGCCTCCCCAGCCACGTAGAACTGTGAGTCCATTAAACCTCTTTTTCTTTATAAATTACCCATTCTCAGGTATGTCTTTGTCAGCAGTGTGAAAATAGACTAATACAAAGGTGTACCAATAGTAATTTAGTCTCTAGAATTTGTATTGGTTGGTAATTATCTAATTTTTTTTAGTTAATTAAAACATTAGGGTAAGAAATACAATGATGAAAAAATATATTTAGGAGAAGTAATTTATGTTATAAGAGATGAGGTGACCTATGATATGAAGAATGTTGAAGAAATAATTGAGTATGAGATACCCAATAATATGTACTTGAGATCTCTAATATGAAATATTGAGGGAAAGATTAAATATATTTCTAATAGAATTTCCTGTTGACATGAAAACTGCCTTTGCTTTGAATAGAGATTTGGATTTAATAAAAGGCAACTTTACTTGAAAACCATATATGTGAAGGCATTGTCTTTGGTAGTTGCTTTATCTACACAATCTCATTTAATTTTCATAAATAACTGTTGGGATAGTTATCAATGCTTTAATCTTAATTGCTAACATCCAGGCTTCTCAATATGACACACTGCTTAACCCCCCAAATCTCTCAGTCTCTCTGAATTTGCTTAGATTTGTATTTATGTGAATGGTCTACTTCTGGAGATGAGAAGTTTCTATCTTAAAGAATAGAGAAGTTGAATGAATTCCTGGTAGGATACAGTAGAAGTGATTCAAACATAAAGTAAAGATAGGGAAACAATGTTTCTAAAGGGAAGAATACCAATTTCCACACACGATATATATTCTTATTCGAGATCTTTGGGACTAAAATAATTTTCTGATATTTTCCAGAAAATCTCCATTTACACAATCATTCTAGGTGCAAAGCTTCATTACCTCATACGTGAAGGGGTAGGAACATATTATTTTAATCATTTTGATATTTAGACCTACTGTCAGGTTTAGGATGAGGCATCAGCAAAAATACAGAATGTCTCAAGCTGAAGGTGACAAAAAAAATGTCATGAATGAATTATAAATATAGAACCTAAGAAAAATAGTGAGTTAATTGCAGTGTTAAGGTTAAAAGAACACCCTCCCCTAAATATATAGAGACAGCAACTGTATGTTGCCAACATTTTACATAAATTTCATCATTGCAAAAACTTATAGGCGTAATTTTCCAATTTTATACATATGCAAAACTGAAACCTAGAGATTAAGCCATCATACTGCTTTTAAATGGCAGACTGTAGATTCCAATTCAGCTCTACTTTTATTCAAAAACTTCAAACTTCAGGAAATTCAATTATGTCTGTACCTCAATTTCGTGAAGGCTGTTTGTGAAAATTTGAATAGTTATGGATAAAAGGTATACTTGCATTTTCCTGGAGAGAGGGACCATAGCTTTTATAAGATTCTCAAATAGGTCTGTGAAACAAACAAACAAACAAACAAACAAAAAAGGTATTGGGGAATAAAATTTCTTAGGTATTAATGAAGAATATTAATTGAAATAAAAGATGGCTCTAAGTTTTTATAGATTTGGAGTTTTTAAATCTTTTCCTGTGGATTCCTTTGTTTTTACTGATATGGTATTTTAGTGTTACCTTTGAATTTTACTTTGGATATTTATTTGTAACTATCTTAAAAGCTGAAATTACACATAGTTGACACACAGGTATGTTCCATGCCAAATTTTAATAATTTACATCAATCAAAATATTAACTTTTGGTGCTAATAGTAAAAATTCTTGTGATCTCCCACTGAAAATTATTCAAAAGTTGCAATACAAGTCACCATCGCAACTTACTTGTCTTACTCAGATTTTTCAGTTATTGTACACTCATCTCCCATCCACAAATGAAAATCTTTTTATATAAGTTAAGTCTTTATTTCTATAAGTCTGAGGCAAAAGTTTAGCTAATCAGAACAGTTTATTAGGTTCATTCATAATTATTTTATCCAAAGTATAAATCTTCTTTTTGATGCTGAAGTGAGAAGAGATAGTTTGTAATCTGTATGAAGATGAGGAGGGAACATAGACTTCACGATGCTATAGGTTTAATTGTGTCCCCACCAAATTTGTATGTTGAAGTTATAACCCCCGGTATCTCAAAATGTGATCCTGTTTGGAGGATCTTTACAAAGATAGTCAGGTTAAAATGAGGTCATTGGAGTAGCACCTAATTCAATATTATTGGTGTCTTTACAAAAAGAAGAAATTTAAAAACAGAAAACACACAGGGAGAACACCGCGGGACAGTGAAGGCAGAGATCAGGGTGATATGTCTGCAAGCCAAGGAGTGCCTAAGATTGCCAGCAAACCACTGAAGCTGGAAGAGAGGCATGAGAAAGATTTTCCTCACAACCTGCAGAGAAACCAACCATGTCTGCACCTCGATTTCAGGCTTCTAGCCCTTAGAACTGGGAGACAATCAATTTTTGTTGTCTAAACCACCCAGTTGTTGTTATATTGTTGTGGCAGGCATGTCATAGAAAACCAGTACATGTAAGTTCTTACACAGCTGTAATCAGACCACTTTTGATCCTCAACCGAATTCTTATATACATAGGTAACTGGGATTGCCAATTTCTTAGCATTTTTGGAGGGGTTTATGATTGAAACTTTCGTCTTGATTTCTCCAGTTTTGATGGTGCTTTCACAGGTCTGATAATATCAGCTATCATTACTTTTTTTTTTACAAAAAAAAATTTACAAAAAAAATTTACATCAGTCTTTTTACTTAACTCTAACTGCAAAATTTGTTCTTATCTTCTCTTCCCCTACATTTTTAGGTTTACAGGTTGAAGCCTTTAAAAAATTTACTTTCTGATCATTGAAGTTAGTACTGTGGAAGGGAAGGACATGAATTCATATGTTCTATATTATATCTTTAACTGAAATTTCCATTAATTTAGAAAATAAAAACATTATAACTTGATCATGTAACATAAGCATATTCACTATACTATCAATTTTTATTTACACTGTATTTTATTGAAAGGAGAACTGCTTTGCTCAAAATGTTTGAAAACTACTGAGCTGCGAATTCTGTGCAAAAACTTATTTGAACCTAATAATGTAGAAAATTACCCTAGTGCTCAGTTTTACTCTCTGTTATAACACACATTTATTTTTCTTTTATAAAATTTTTATACACATTCATGAGCCAAGGAAGTCAAATGTGTTGATTTCACAAACATTATGGTGTCTTCAGTCTTAGCTCATCATCTTTAGCTGTTAACATTAAACTCTACCATTCATCACAACAACTACAAAATTAAATCGGAAATGGAAATGAAGTGAATCTGAAAATGATAAGTACTATACAGATAAAACCTGAATCTTTTTACCTTTTACAAGTGCCGATGGTTTTGCATTGATAGAACTTAACATTGCTGAGAGTTAGGTTAGACACTTGGTTTTGTATGAGGATCCTGTCTCTAAAATAAAATAAATGATAAAAGCATCATTCATTCATTCATCATTCACTAATCTTTAGTGGTCAACAGAATCACTTATCCTGTGATTTTCATGGGATGCCCTCTAATATCCAATTGGATACATTTGTGAAATGGTTAACTCTACTTGAAGTTCTATGTGCTATAGTTGTTGAATAGTTTTCTTTATCATTCAGCTTATTTCCTTAACATATTGACCTAGTAATACTATCATATAATTAGCCTAGGTACTGAAATGGACAATCCTTAAGTTATCAAATCAACAAGTGCTTATTTTTCAAACTCTCAAAATGATTCTTTCATTGCTGAGGTAATGGAGAGTCTCCAAAACCCATGTGGGGGAGGCTATTTGTTCACTGTAGACCTTTCCATCTCCTGAGGTACATTTGATGAGGCTAAAAACCCGAAGAAATTATTGTTCTCTCTTGAATGATTCCCTGTATTGTATTAGATCATACAATTTCTGAGCATAATGTCTTAAAAATCAACTAATTGTTTTTCTTGAAATAGCTGAAAAAATGCATTGTTTATGTCAATCTTGGTTCAGTCTAGGGTAAACCAAAATACGTTTTCGAAAAATATTTTTATTCTAACATTTCTTCTGTGGTTATCAAAATTGGATGCAGACTCTATGTTCCTGCTTAGCCACATGAACATCTTTGGTGAATATTTTTAAATGGTTGTTGAGCTTGTCATAAGCACAGTTGTAATGATCCTATTTTAAAAGAATTATATATAATTGGGTCATAACAAGAGCTAAGTATATGGCATAAGAAAATTACTCAATGGCAGAAGGACTTTCAAGCTAAAGCCAAACCTTTTATTAGTTCTCTTTGTTAATAAAATATGGTCATTGTGAATCTTGTTGAGGCAGCTTAAAACTTTTGAACTGATAGCTTGAATGTAAGTTATCTATCCATTTTCCTATGTATGTATCTATCAATCAATGTAACATCTTTCTAGTTAGATTTTCTTATCATCTATTCCAGAAGTGAAGTATAGTTATTAACAATGGATCATATTTAACACGTCTTATGAAGATACCTACCATCTGTGATTTATTTTAAGTTTTCCAGTTTATCGAGGTTGTTTGACAAATCAAAATTGTCTATACTGAAGTTCTACAATGTGTTTTGATGTTGAAGGTGTTTTGAGATATGCATATGTTGTGAAATGATAACAATCAAGCTAATTAACATATCAATCACCTCACTACATAGTTACCTTTTTTTTCCTGTGGTGATAATACTTGAGATCTACTCTCTTAGCAAATTTCAAGTATACAATACATTATTATTAACTCTAGTCACCATGCCCTACATGCTGTCTCCAGAATTTTTCATCTTGTAAGTGAAAGTTTGCACCCTTTTACCAATATGTCGCCAATCCCCACTCCCTCATTCAGCCCCTGGTAAGCAGCAGTGTACTCTCTATCGGTTTGATTTTTTTAGGTTCCACATATAAATGAGATCATTTACTATTTGTCTTTCTGAATATAAAGATATTTTCTGTTTTTTCTAGAAGTTAGTATTGAATTTTTGTGTCTCGTCACCTTAGGCATTCTGAAGTTGATAGTTGATATTTATGGGATTGACACTGGAAGAAAATAGAATATAACAACTACCTGCCTTTCATCCTTCCCTAAGTTACCAGTCTTGACATTTCCATACGACCTTTTAAGTGTTTCTAATTTCATTTTCTCAGGCACCTCCTTTATATGTTACTTTCTGTTTCTCCTGTGTAAACTTGGTCCCTTTATCTTCTTTACAACCATTCTATCAAGTGCAACTCGGTTGCTGCACTCACTTACTTACTTTTGTGATGATTACTTATTTTCTTTTAAGAATCCTAAACTAGATTATGAGCCACTGGCAGACAATAACAGAGTTTTAATGGCCTACTATTGCTAGTACTGGGGATAGGTGCTAGCTAGATACTGGCTAGTACCTAGATAGAATAGACATTAAATTAATGTTTGTTGAATATAGTTTCTGGGTGTATGATTAGTCTATCTGATTTTAATTGTAAAAGTAGTGAAAACCAACCACATTTTTTAAAATAAAATAATGGCTGACTGGTCTTCAGATTTTCCTGAAATGACAAAAAAGAAAGATAAGGCAATTCCTTAAAACTTCTTAATTCCTACATATGTTTTGAAGGTAGAAAAAAAATCATATAGTTAAAACAATGCCATTCAAATCTCATTCAGTAGTTTCCAGAAATGACATTTGCAGAATGTTTTCTTAATAATGTATATCTATTCATAAAGGTATTGATATTGTATCTTTTCCTTTTTCTATGGTTACTTCAAGTTCCTTAACATCTTTACCAACTCATGGATTCTAAGTTGCACGGATTTATCTTCATCACTCAGAAAACCTAATTCAAGTTTACTATACTTTAAACTTTTCTTTATGTAACATCTATTTCGTTTCCTATTTACTATGATTTCAAGCTTGTATAATGTTCTAAAATTTAGATTTTACCAATAGAAAAATAAAGAATACAAATAAACTAAGAACTTATTAAAAATAAAAATGTGAGGAAATATTTCCTCATTCTAAATTGGCATAAAATTAAACATCTTTTAAGTTTTGTTAATTTTCCTAATCATCTGTTTCCCCTGTTTTACATATTAAAACATCTTGTATATTTTATAATTTCTTGTGAAATGACATATTTTATCATGACATTTTTAATGACACATTATAATATATTAAGATTGGTGTATGTGGACATATTGAATTTATTCACTCTTTTTTTTTCATTTGACACATTCTAATTTGCAATGGCTTTTATGTGATAATATAAATAAGCAAAAATGCACACATCCGTTATTCCAGTTATACTATTAAACCTTCCAAAATATTGGGACATTCAGCTTTTTTAAAAACCCCCATATGGAAGGCAGAGCAAGATGGCAGAATAGAAAGCTCCACCAATTGTCCCCACTGCAAGGACACCAAATTAAGAAAAAACATCTTCATAAGAACCAAAAATCAGGTGGGCACACATAGTACCTGGTTTTAATTTTATATCACTGAAACAGACACTGAAGGGAGCCTCTTCAGCTATGTAGAGAGTATCTCTGGGAATCGGGGAAGGGAGAACATAGCAAGTATGAGGCATTGAACTCAGTGTTATCCTGTTAGAGAAGAAAGGAAAACCGGACCAGACTCAGCTGATGCCTACCATGGAGAGAACATTTAACAAGTCATAGCCAGAGGGGAATCGCCAATTCCAGAGGTCCAAACTTGAGTTTCCACAAACCTTACCAGTGCGGGGTACTAAACTCTATGTCTCCAAGTAAACTTGAAAAGCAGTCTGGGCCATAAGGACTGCAGCTCTTAGGCAAGTCCTGGTGCTAAATAAGGCCTAGAGACAGTGGACTTGGGGGACATGTGACATCCTGAGACACCAACTGGGGCAGCCAGGGGAGTGCAGGATCACCTCTCCCCTAACCCCAGGCTGCACAGCTCTTGGCTCCAAAAGAGATTCCTTCCTTCTGCTTGAGGAGAAGAGAGGGAAGAGTGGAAAGGACTTTTTCTTGCATCTGGCATACCACCCCAGCCACAGCAGGATAGGGCACTGGTCAGAGTCATGAGGCCCCTATCCCAGGCCCTAGCTCCCAAAAGAAAGTTACAGACACACCCTGGGCCACAAGAGAACCAACTTCCTTAAAGGAGAGAACTCAGTTCTGACAACATTCATCACCTGCTAACTGAAGAGCCTTTGGTCCCTGAATAACCAACAGTGATACCCAGGTACTACACTGAAGGCCTTAGGTGAACCTCTGAGACTTACTGGCTTCAGGTGAGACTCAGCCCATAACCAGCTAGTGTGGACATAGGGCAATTTTTTTTCCGCTTGAGAAAAGCAGAGGAAAAAGTAAAGGGGACTTTGTCTTGCACCTTAGTTACCAGCATGACCAAAGTGGGGTAGAGCACCAAGCTGGCTGTTGGGGGGGGTCTCTGATTTCAGGACATGACTTTTGGATGACATTTCTGGACCTGCCTGGGGCCAGAGAGGAGCCCACTGCCCCAAAGGCTGAGTCCCAGGCCAGGCAGAATTAATGACAAGCTAACTTAAGAGTCCCTGGGCCTTAAGGGAACACCAGTTGTAGTCTGGCAGTACTGTTTGTGGCCTAGGATGGCAATGGCTACAAGGTGAGGCTCCTCTGCCTTTGGAAAGGGGAGGGAAGAGTGGGAAGGATGGCATCATGTGGTTTGAGTTCCAGCTCAGTAACAATACAATAGAACACCAGGTAGGCTACTCAGGTATTTGACTCTAGCCCCTGAATCCTGGACAGCACTTCTGGACCCATTCTGGGTTTGGAGGTTAAAATAATGGGTTATAAGATAGTATCTGTAAGCCTAATGGTAACCTCAAACCATAAAACATACAATGGATACAAAAAATAAACAGCAAAAAACTAAATTGTATCACCAGAGAAAACCACCTTCACTAGAGGAAGAACGGAAGGAAAGAAAGAAGAGAGGACCACAAAACAACCAGAAAACATATAACAAAATGGTAGGAGTAAGTATTTGTTTATCAATAATAACACTGAATATAAATCAACTAACTTATCCAATCAAAAGACATAGATGGGCTGAAAGGATTAAAAGAAACCAAGATCCAATAATCTGTTACCTACAAGAAACACACTTTACCTGTAAAGACACATATAGACAAAAAAACTAAAAGGATGGAAAAAGATATTCCATGCCACTGGAAACCAAAAAAGAGCAGGAGTCATATATTTATATCAGAAACAATGGATTTCAAGGCAAAAACTATAAAAAAAGACAAAGGTCACTATATAATGATAAAGATTCAGCAAGAGGATATAATAATTGTAAATATATATGCACCCAACACTGGTGCACCCAGATATGCAAAGGAAATATTATTAGAGCTAAATATAGAGATAGGCCCCAATACAATAATAGCTGGAGACTTCAGCATCCCACTTTCAACATTAGACAGATCTTCCAGACAGAAAATCAACAAAGAAACATTAGACTTAATCTATACTACAGACCAAATGGATCTAAAAGATATTTACAGAACATTTCATCCAGCAGCCACAAAATACACATTATTTTTCTTGGCACATGGATTATTCTCAAAGATAGACCACAAATCACCACACAAGTTTTAAACATTCAAAATCCGAAATAATATCAAGCATCTTCTCTGACCACAATGGAATAACACTAGAAAATAATAACAAGAGAAATTTTGGAAACTTTAAAAATACATGGACATTAAACAATATGCTTCTGAATGACAAGGAATGAGTAGATCAATGAAGAAATTAAGAATAAAATTGAGCAATTTCTTAAAACAAATGATAATAGAAACACAACATAAACAGAACCTATTGGATATAGCAAAGGCAGTACTCAGAAGGATGTATATACTTAAAACTGTGGTCATCAAAAAAGGAAAAACTTCAAATATACAATCTAATGATGCATTTTAAAGAACTAGTAAAGCAAAAGCAAAGCAAACACAAAATTAGTAGGAAAAGAGAAATAATAAAGATCAGAGCAGAAAGAGATGCAATTAAAATGGAAAAAATACAAAATATCAATGAAACCAAAAGTTATTTTTTGAAAAGATAAACAGAATTGACAAACCTCTATCCAGACTAATAAAATGAAGTGAAAAGATTCAAATAAATAAAATCAAAACTGAAAAAGGAGATATTACAACAGATGCTACAGAAATTCAAAGGATCCTTAGTGGCTACTCTGAGCAACTGTGTGTCAATAAATTGGAAAATCAAGAAAAAAAAGGATGAATTCCTAGGTACATACAACCTACCAAGATAGAACCAGGGAGAAATTCACAACCTGGATATACCAATAAGTAATGTGATCAAAGCCATAATAAAAAGTCTTCCAGTAAAGAAAAACCCAGAACACAATGGCTTCACTGCTGAATTCTGCTGAACATTTAAAGAAATAATGCTAATTCTACTCTACATATCAGAAATCCACAGCTAGTATCACATTGAATGGAAAAAACTGAAAGCATTTTCTCTAATATCTGGAACATGACAGAAATGCTAACTGTCACCATTGTTATTCAGCATAATACTAGAAGTCCTAGCTAGAACAATTAGACAAGAGAAAGCTAAAAAGGACATCCAAATTGTAAAAGAAGCAGTCAAATTATCCTCATTTGCTAATGATATGATCTTGTATGTGGAAAAACCTATGGACTACACACACACACACACCTGTCAGAACTGATAAACAAATTCAGCAAAGTTGCAGGATGCAAAATCAACATAGAAAAATCAGTAGCATTTCTATGCCAATAGTTAAGAATCTGAAAAACAAATTTAAAAAGTAATCACATTTACAATAGCTATACATAAAATTAAATACCTAAGAATTAATCAAAGAAATGAAAGATCTCTATAATGAAAACCATAAAACACTGATGAAGGAAACTGGAGAGGACACCAAAAAATGGAAAAAATATTCCTTGTTCATGGATTGAAAGAATCAATATTGTTAAAATGACCATACTATCCAAAGCAATCCACAGATTTAGTGCAATCCCTGTCAAAATAACAATGGCATTCTTCCCAGAAGTAGAAAAAACAATTCTAAAATTTATATGGAACCACAAAAGACCAAGAGTAGTCAAATCTATCCTAAGCAAAAAGAACAAAACTGGAGGAATCATATTACTTGACTTTAAATTATACTACTGAACTGTAGTGACCAAAACAGCATGGTATGGGCATAAAAACAGACACATAGACCAATGAAACAGAATAGAGGACCCAGAAACAACCTATAGTGAACTCATTTTTGACAAAGTTGTCAAGAACATACACTGGGGAATAGACAGTCTCTTCAAGAAATGGTGCTGGGAAAACTGGATATTCATATGCAGAATTAAATTAGACTGCTATGTCTCACCATCTACAAGAATCAAATTAAAATGGACTTAGGACTTAACTCTAAGACCTCAAACTATGAAACTACTGCAAACACTGGGGAAAATCTGCAGGACACTGGTGTGGGCAAAGACTTCTTGAGCAATACTACACAAGCACAGGCAAGCAAAGCAAATATGGACAAACAGGATCACATAAAGTGTAAAAGCTTCTGCACAGCAAAGGATACAATCAACCAAGTGAAGAGACAACCCACAGAACGCGAGAAAATATTTGCTATCTACCCACTGACAAAGGATTGATAGCCAGTATATATAAAGAGCTCATACAACTCTATAGGAAAAAAGTAATAAGCCTATTTAAAAATGGGCAAAAGATTTGAACAGGTATTTCTCAAAAGAAGACATACAAAAGGCCAACAGATACATATAAAGGTGTTCAACATCAGCGATCATCTCAGAAATGTAAATCAAAATTACAATGAGATATTATCTCATCTCCATTAAAATGGCTTATACACAAAGACAGACAATAACAAATGCTGACAAGGATGTAGAGAAAAGGGAACCCTTGTATACTCTTGGTGGGAATGTAAATTAGTACAACTACTATGGAGAACAGTTTGGCGTTTCCTCAAAAAAACTGAAAATTGAGCTACCACATAATCTAGCAATCCATGTTAAGTGTACATTGAAAAGAAAATAAATCAGTATATCAGAGAAATATTTGCACTCCTATGTTTGTTGCAGCGCTGTTTACAATAGCTAAGCTTTGGAAGCTACCTAAGTGTCTGTCAACAGATGAATGGATAAAGAAAATGTTGTACATATACTCGAAGTACTAATCAGCCATAAAGAGAATGAGATCCAGTCACGTGCAACAACATGGAGGGAAGTGGAGATTTTTCTGTTAAGTGAAATAAGCCAGGCACAGAAAGACAGACATCATATTCTTACTTAATTGTGTGATCTAAAAATCAAATCAATTGAATTCATGGAAATAGAGAGTAGAACCATGGTTACCAGAGTCTGGGAAGGGTAATGAGGGGTTGGTGGGGAAGATATAAACAGTGAATGGGTACAAAAAAAATAGAAAGAATGAATGAGACCTACTATTTGATAGCACAATAGGGTGACCATAGTTAATAATAACTTAACTATATACTTTCAAATAAAGAAGGTAATTGGATTGTTTGTTACTCGAAGGATAAATTCATGAAGGGATGGATACTCCATTCTCCATGATGTGCTTATTTCACATTGCATTCCTCTATCAACACATCTCATGTACCCCATAAATATATACCTACTATGTACCCATAAATGTTTTTAAAAATTATAAAAAGCAATATTCTAAAAAAATTAAATTATGAATATCTACAAATGTTCTTTCTGGCAAGGTTAAAACAACTATTAAAGATTGTTGCTATTTAAATATATCAGGAAAAATCAAATTAAAATTAAAAAATAATAAATAAAAACTCACATACTTCAAAGAGCTTAAAAAAGTCTTTTTAATGAATTTGTTATGTGTTTCCACGTTGAGTATTAATATGTCATGCTAATACATCACATATATAACTTTTCAAACTTAACAATGGTGCTTATTTGAGGCATTGTGAATAATTGAAGTTATAAAAATATATCACAAATACTTTTGAAGAAATCTGTAGGTCTACTCCAAGCCGATCACATTGTTGTCTCTGTCTGGAAAATCTCATAACTTCAGTAGCAGAGTCTATTTTTGGAGTTGAAAATCAGTTCGGTCACAATACCAGTGGGATGACTGAAGGCTTGGGTAATGGGCTATAAAATCTTTTCCATCTAGGTCACTGATTGATTTGAGACTGTCACCAAGGTAGGTAGAAAAACAGTCACTGCTGCCTCATAAGAACTGTCAAATCATGTGAAATGAGAATATGGTCTCAATTCTGGCAGACATTTTCCCCATCTACCTAACACATGCATGCACGTGAGCGCACACACACTTAATGACTTCTTGGGTTGCTTTAGAGCAGAGTAAAATTATTCTGGAATGAATCTTCTGTTCTGTGCAGAATAGAAAATATTTTGCTTAATTTGTCCAAGTGGTGTCATCAGGCAATTTCTATTTCAGAATTAAAGTGATCCACTTTACCAGGGGGACTCTTTCCACTTGAATTTTTATGCCTTTGTAGACTATGGTTAAGTGAAATGAGCTTCTCGGCTCTTTAACTATGTGGTCCTCCAGTGCAGTTTATTATTTGGAGGAAGCAACATTTTGTCTGAATGATTCTACCAAATAAAAACGAAAAAGAGTTTAGTTTGATCAGCAAAGAATGTAGAAATTTACTTAAGCAGTAAAGAATGTGGCTGTCTGACTTTGGTATTATGTTACACCTCATGGTTCAGGCATCTTGTTTGCCTTAAATGGTTTCACAAGCAGGAGGGTTGACCCAGAGCAGATTCGCAGTGGCTGCACAGAGCACAGCTAAACAGCAGATTTAATGAGGTCGGAATTTCACACAATGCCTTATTCAAAGAATTCAGGCAGCAGGAGAGAAGTTGTGGTGAATTGCAGTTGCCCATGGCTTTGCATCAAGAAGCAAAACATTTCTCCACAAATAGTTCATAAAAGTTCAAAAATAGATGCCAATTACATTCAGCTTTAAGATTCAGACATTTGTCAGGGAGGGGGACTTGTGTATTCACATTGTTAGAATTAAGGAAGTACGTTCATGAACCAAAAATACAGAGCTCTATTTACTCGTCTAAAGTCAGGAAGGATCAAAAGGGTTTCCTAATACATTTTGACATGCTGGAAGTTTTTCCTTTGTTTTCCCACTTTATGTTTTTGCAGTACCTACCACCTTATATTGCATTCTTTGCTTGTCTGTCTCCCCTACTTAACTTTAAAGTCCTTGAAGACAGGCATTTGGGGTGCCTTAAATACTTAATGAATAATTGCAGAGTGAATGTTGAACGAAAATGAATGTAACTCATTCACATACTCTATGCTAAATTGAGAAGTAAAAAGCTCAGACATTTTCACTCCATCTTATTCCCTTAAGAAACATCAATGTAAGAATTCGACAGACTGCTAATCTCTTTATGAAGCTAATGACCAGCTTTAATTTTGCAAATTAAATATCCAGTTTCCCTGCCTTTTTCCCCATTGAAAAATAGTCCTATGTTGGTCATTTATATAGCTCATTATTTTGGACCTGGGGATAAAGCTACAGTCAGAAAGCACACAGCCTCAGGTTCTATAATATTGGAATTAGGGGTGAGAACATTTTCCCTTTATGTAAGAACTCTGTGGCTCTGGGCATTTCTACATAATTATTGATCAACCTTGAACCATAGTTTCTCAAAAAGTCATATAAATGGGAGAGGATTGAGGTAGAAGTATGTGATATATAATTTATTATCTAAATTTGGACACTTTTGTCTGGAAAGAAAAAGAAGAAAAGTAAAGAAAAACTGCTAGGATGCTGGGACAAGAGGTGCACCACATCCTGCTGGGGAAAGCAAACCAGAACATCAGGTCATCCTGGGTAGACACAACCTGAGCCAGTGAGCAACACTGCCCCCATTCCAGCTGATTTCTAGTGTAATTTTCCATCATCTGCCTTTTTAAATGTAGAAAGTCTTGATTCAGGCTTGACTGGAAGTATTAAATGTCTACCTCACTTTTGATAGGAAGAAGATGATTTTTCACCTAGTGGAGTCATTGAACAGTGGTCTTCAAATTGGGATTATTTCCAAGAATGTGAGTACAGACAGTTTTAACAGACTTAATTAAAGCTCCTCACTTACCACAATTAACTCTTTTTTAGCATGATATTGTTTGTTTTTTGTTTAAACCCCTTAAGCCCCTTTCCTTAATATAATAGCTATTTACAAAAAATAAAAATCACTCATTCATCTCATCAGATATTTCAAATTACTCTTGTTGCCTTCATTAAAATCCCCTAATCCCACTACAGAAATTTGTGTTTTTCCCTGTCTTGTACATATTTCTGTTAAGAAAGAAGCAGGGAATAAAAAATGATGTATTTCTGTCCTTGTAGACTGTTCTTAAATCAGATACATGGTAGATTATTGGTGGTAGAATTGATAGCAAATCTAATTTTATGGCCTCCTCTGTGCCAAACTACTGTTTCCAAAGGATGAATTGCTTTTGAAAATGAATTGCTAACTATAAATGAATAGTTAGCCTAGGCGCAGTGGTTCATGCCTGTAATCCCAGCTCTTTGGGAGGCCGTAGGCAGGCGGATCACTTGAGGCCAGGAGTTCGAGACCATCCTGGCCAACATGGCAAAACCCTGTCTCCACTAAAAAAAATTATCCGGGCATGTGGCACATGTCTGTGATCCCAGCTACTCAGGAAGCTGAGGTGGGAGAATCACTTGAACCCTGGAGGCAGAGGTTAAAGTGAGCCAAGATCGCACCACTGCACTCTAGCCGGGGCAATGAAGAGAGACTCTGTCTCAATTAAAAAAAAAAAAAAAGTATAGTTAGAGTAACGCAATGAGCTTTCAGAAATAATAAACTTTTTAAAATGGCTTTTATTCACATATTTAATGTAAACAATTTTAAATGTTATTTTCAATTCCTTTTCCTTAAATCCATCATTAGGAGGAAACAAAAGAATCTACAAATTTCCAGCATAACACAGATTACTTACTCTAACTTTTTAAATAGTAACTAGAGTCTATTTAGTACATCAAATTTTTTGAATTATGATGTACAAAAGTTGCAGATGAACAATTATTTATTTTAGGTGTGATATGCCTTTATTTGACATTGTAGATAAGTCTTACTTTGTCAAATGCTACTTGAAGTATTTAATTATAGAAAATCATCTTACCTCATTATAATTATGTGTTAAAATATATTCTACTTCCTATCAACAAATGAAATTTTAATGGTAAATGTTGGATTAATTATTTTATAGTAGCATGTCCCATTCCTTCCTGTAAATACATAATTTTTAAAATCATTATGTCTAATTAAAGTAAGGGGGGTATTCTTATTTAATTTTTTCCAGAAACTGAATGTCAGAGTTGAGCACATGCATGAAGATATTTTCTGAAAGATTAATATATTATCATGTGCTTATATTCTTAGTCTATAATTTTTGCTTTTTGCTTCATTAAATTATTCCATATTAAGTAATGAGGTATTACATGAAATTTACCCAACTTAAAATTAATTATTTTAAGTTCACATTATTTTAATTTTATTGAACTAATTTTAGTAATTTATTTTACTACATATGTTCTAGAAGGCATTTCTGTTTTTTATATTCCTCAAGTGCATATTAACAAGTGCTTTTGATTTGAAAAAAATGAAGTGAAACTTTTTCTCATACAAAGTGTCTGATTTGACTAACCGGGATACTAGTGAGAACAGGAATTAATTCTGAAGTCACAATTTCAGACAAGTCCCTAACAACATCTAAGTCAGGACACTCTGTACTTTGACAAAACAAACAGTGTAAAGCACATGAAAAAATAAAAATATTTTATTAGGAAAACTGCATTGTCACAGATGTTACAGTATTTTTGTGTTCCCTAACAATTCTGAGATTATTGGGTTAAGCAAAGTGCCTAACGATGAAAAGAATAATAGGTTTAATTAGTAGTGACTTGATTAGTCTTGAAAAAGTGGAGGTTTAACTTGGTGAAAGAAGCTATGAAGAAAGTTGCTGTTGCCTATTTCCTTCTAAAGTTGAGCATATATATGCTCTATATCCCAGAATTCTATGCTGAGATATGCACCCAAGAGAAACTCTTAAAACATGGTACCACCAGAGACCTGCATGAGAATATCATAACATCAGACACCTGGAAATAATTTGAACACCCCCTGTGGCAAACTAGATGAATAAACCATGTGTCATTCTCACGTTGGCATGTTCTATAGTAGGCAAAATAAATGAACTTTAATAACGCACCGTAACATGGATGAAGCTTAGCAACAAACGAACTCCCAGTAGAGCTTTTGTGAACAGCTTTACAGAAATTGAAAGTGAATGACTTAAAAGCCGGGATCACCAAAGACACAAAAGCCTGAGAAACAACTCTGTATACAAGTCGCTGGTTTCAGATTCTAGGTTTTCAATACAAGTGAAACAATAGCTAACTTAATTATGTGTTGAAATACATAATGAAAAATAATATTTGATGATAGAACACATTTTTTACATTTTCCACATTTAAGAATTAGTTTAAAACACTGGAATAGATTTCAGCTAATGAGAGTTTATTTTGCACTTACTGAACATATAGCAATATGCATTTTAGAATGTATATTACTTGATGGGAAAAAGTGTTCAATACCTGTGATTTTTAGCATAGATGGTATATAAAGAACTGTATATCTTTGTTAAGTTGCACAGCACTTTAAACTGGAATCTGCATAGTTTTTCAAGGTTGAATCTATTATTATCTTTGCAGCTAATTCAGATTAACATGGAAAATATGATGATATTCATAATCATGTTTACCAGTCACGTGTGTAATATTTTAGAAATGGATTCAGTTTCAAGACATTGATTTTGTACAGATTAGAATGTTTTATTTTGGTACATTTTCAAGTAGTCTAGAAACAGTTCATACATGATGCAGTTCACAATATAAATCGTGTTTTGGAAATATATCCTAAAGAGAAAAATGTAAAGATACATATAAAACCAATACACCCTTCCTGAAACATAGGTATTGAAAACTTTTCCCTAGCAAATAAACATATTTCGTAAACCCTAGAGCTCTGTTATTAAGAGCAAAACTATTTTAGGCTATTTAAGAACTATTGGAACTTCAACTACTGGGTCTGTAAGCAAATTAATTTTTCCACTTTTGAGTATTGTTTAAAAATTTTAGTATAAATTTCATTTAATGAGCACTTATTTTGCAATTACTGAATGTAGAGCAATATGCATTTTAGAATAACAAACACATAATTTAGTTTCTCCCTCATCTTTTTCTTAAGAATCCAAAAATTTCTTTATTTTTACCAAGGTGTATAATAAAATGCTACAGTACTATGAATATACCGTACAGATGTCATTGTCTCTTTAGTCTTGGCAGAACCAGCCCCAGGCAAGATTGTGAAGAAGGTTGACATTGACATCACCAGACCTACTTTAGGCAGTTTTTTCCTCCTCTTCAGAATACTTTTTTTTTTTTTTTTGCATCCTTCAGGAACTCTATATCATTGTGAAATTCCCTGACCCCTGCCAATTAAATTTGCTCTCAGCAAAGGGTTCAGTCTCACTTGTTCGTTTCTCACTGTCAGTTTAAAGAAAGGTATTACTTTACCAGGGTTCTTGACATTTTACTCCTTTCTAATTGTGGAGTCAGTGGCTTTGTCCTTTCGAAAGCCAGATCAACTACTAAAGTAAACTTGTCTTCTAATGTACAAGTCAAAGCTTCCCTGGCTGTGTGAGAAAAGAAAGAAAATGAAACTTACCAAAGAGTCATTTCTATAAGCAAACATGACTGATTGAGAGATTAATGCCCAATTCGTGATTCCTCAGTCACCAATTAAACCTTCTGATCACTCAGTCAATAATGATGGTGGTTACTGTACACAGGGCTTGTCATTGTTTGCAGATCTGTCTCTTAGCTTTATGACCAGTGCAACACATTGTTCAAACTAAGCCATGTCAACCTTAATCGTTTCACACCAAATAGCTCGTCTGCTGCTGTCATTCCCAGATATTAATATTGATTCAAGCCCTCTACATTGTCTCCTTCTAGCCTTTCTTCTTTCCACATTTGATAGGATTATTTGCACTATTTCACTCCGTCATATAGCTACCATTTTAGCACTCAGCAGTTTTCTGTGACCCTCATGTGATAAACCTACCCCTGGGAATCTAACTTCAGATTTCTGGATTGTAGACTTTGGCTGCTCCAGTGCTTTAACTTAGATCTTTTCCTAATTTTTCTAGATTATCCATAAGGGAAAGATATCCAAAAGGGAAGGGATATACACATATCCAGTGTAAGCATATGGTGAGCATCCATTCTTTAAATAGCCAAGGGTAATTCAGAAGCAGATTTTCCTGAAAATGAAAGGAAGAATAATATATACCTTTTGATTGATATCTCACTTTTATTTTTAAAAAGTTCCTGAAGAAGAAAACAAGTATCTGGTCACCACTACAAATTCATACTATATACAAATAGGAGTGGCATCTGGGGTTTACAGAAATTTGTAGGGAAGCACATTTGGTGTGTACAAAAAAGACCCACCAGGAGGGATGTTAAATAACATTGAGAAAGATGTATTTTTCTAAATCACTAAGGTGATTTTTATTTTTATTTTATATCTTTAATGTCTGCAAGGGAAATGTGTACAAGCTTACTAATACATGAGTATTACTATATGGAAGTAGATATGAATTACCATTATATAGAAATACCTAGTTCTGTCTGTCTCTCTTTCTCCTACCTGCTTCTCTCTCTTTCTCCAGGGATTTCAGATTATAGTACTACCTTTTGGGAAATTTTTCTAAGACTTGAAAAAGATTTGCATTTCTTCATACTTTAATGTTTTTAGTAGATACATGCAAATAAAACTAGCTCACAACATGAGGTTTAATTTCTATAACTTTTTCTTGATTTATAATCTGAAGTTGGTTTTGAACATGTGAGCTAAAAGAAGACTCTACATTGCATTACCAATCTGCTAAGCCATACTAGTTTCTGTCTATAATTATTTATGAAATTATATTAGAATATATGAAAATCAACTTCATTTAAATTATTTATTTTAATATGTTTTCAAAAATGAAATTATACATTAAGGGTTCTAGCACATGACCTCCAGATGTACTCAATATAAAATTGATAAAGGAGTAATATAATTAAATATTCATTCATTAAGGAGATTAGAGAGGGCAACAGTGATGTAAAGGATTGTATTAAATAGGGTTACATTAGTAAAAAAAAAAAAGTCCTCTCGTGCAATTATAATGATTATAAGCACTAGACATGCAAGAAACTTCCTTAACATGCCTGCAGAAATTCATTTAAAGGTTGTTATGTTGATGGATAATTATGTTCAGCTATTCACTGACCTCCTCCCCGGGGCCTGGCTCCAAGATGGAGATTCATGACTGATGCGCTTGAACTTGTCTGATTCAAGAGTTAGAAACTTTTTTTTTCTCTGAGTGCACCCTAACAGCCTTTTGTAGTGATGTAGCTATACCAAAACTTGGGTATGATTTAGTGTTTTTTAAATTACCATGAGATTTTACTTCCATATTTGTGCAACACATATTTTACCTCATCAAATAATCAACGTTTTTTTGAGAGTCACCGCCATGTGCAATAGCCGATTCCCAAGTGAGAAATGTGGCATGCCATCTTCTCATTTAAAGTTCATACATACAGTATGTTTGAGGAGAACATTTCTTTAGCAAACTGCTTCTCTAAAGAGCCTAACTTGCACTTACATACATGGAAAGGAAACCATGACCCTTGCTATCACAATCTTCTTCCTACGCATTTCCAGAGTCTTTCTTTTAGGAGGGTTTGGCAATATTTGTGGAACACTAAGCATGTGGTAGAGTGGATCTCTTTATAAAAAAGATGTAAAATGAGACACATCTGGATACTTGCATAATACAGTCAGAGCAGTAACAATTAAAGCAATATTTTAACATTTAAGTAATGTAGAAATGCAGAGATTTGGACAAAACAACAAAGGCACACCTGAAGACCATCTTATTACAGGACATTTTTATGATGCTACAGAGACAATCTACTCAAATGTATTAAAACTAATAAAGGAGATAGCTTTTCTTTCATGGTGTGTATACACAAACACTGCAATATTAAGTTCATTGCTTTCATTGCAATGACTGTATTATGATGGTCATTCTTTTAATTTTCAAATAAAAATGTATTTTTAGAGTTCAGATATATTAGTTTGCTAGGGTTTCTGTAGCAAAGTACCACAAACGAGTGACTTAACAGAAATTTATTGTCTTACAATCTGAAGGCAACAAGTCCAAAATCAAGGTGTGGGCAGGGTGGATCTCTCTGAGGCCTTTGAACAAAGGATCTGTTCCAGATTTCTGTCCTTGGCTTGTCAATGGCCATCTTCTCCCTATGGCATCTTCCTTTTATGCATGTCTTTGTGTACAAAATTCCCCTTATTGTAAGAACCCTAGTCATGTAGGATTCAGACCCACCTTAAAGACCTCATTTGATCTTAATGACCTCTGCAAAAACTCTATCTTCAGATAAGGTCACATTCTGAGGTATGGGTGTTAGGACTTCAACATGTAAATTTTGGAGGAACACAATCCAATGCATGGCATATTTATGATATATAATTTAAATAGAATAAAATTCACTCTTTTTACCTATACACAATGCAATCAGCACTACAATTAGGATATACAATAGTTTAATCACTCCAGCGTAGTCCCCTGAGCCTCTCAGTTGTCAACCCTCCCTGTAATGCCAGTGCCTCATAACCACTGCTTTGTTTTATGTCCTGTGATTTTCTCTTTGCCAGAATATCATGAAAATAAAATTCTACATATATGGTCACTTAAGTCTGGCTTTTTTCACTAATAAGCATAATTATTTTGAGATTCATCCATATAGTTGCATGTATCAGTACATCATTTTGTTTTATTGCTGAGCAGTATGTCATTGTATGGATGTACCATAATTTTTTATCCATTCATTCATCAGTGGACATTTAGATTTTCCTATTTTTTAGCTATTCTAAAATAAACCTTATAAATATTCGGATATAGGTCTTTATGTGAGCATTTTAATTTTTAAAAATCTTCTTGGATGGCCAGGTGCGGCGGCTCATGCCTGTAATCCCAGCACGTTGGGAGGCTGAGGTGGGCGGATCACCTGAGGTCGGACGTTCGAGACCAGCCTGACCAACACGGAGAAACTCCTCCGTCTCTACTAAAAATACAAAATTAGCCAGGTGTGGTGGTTCATGCCTGTAATTCCAGCTACTGGAGAGGCTGAGGCAGGAGAATTGCTTGAACACGGGAGGCGGAGGTTGCAGTGAGCCAAGATCGTGCCATTGCACTCCAGCCTGGGCAACAAGAGCAAAGCTCCGTCTCAAAAAAAATAAAATAAAATAAATCTTCTTGGGTTGGACAGCTTAGTCATATGGGAAGTATACAGTTAACTTTATAAGAAACCACAACACTACTTGCAAACTTGTCGCACCCTTTAGCATACTCACCAGCAAGACATGAGTGTACTAATTATTTTCCATCTTTACCAGCAATTTGCATTTTATGTGCTTTGTTTGTTTGATTTTAGCCATTCTATTAGATTTGTTTCTGGTGTCTTCTTGTGGCTTAAATTTAAATTTCCCCAATGACTAATAATGTTGGACATTCTTGTGTGCTTATTTGCCAGTCGTGTTTATTCTTTTGTGAGGTGTCTGAAATGAAAACATTTCACTCATTTTTTATCATGCTGTTTGTCTTCTTACTATTGAGTTGTAAGAGTTCTTTTTATATTTTCTGTTAAATCATTGATCACACATCTTTTTTGAATGTATTTCCAAGTTGTCAGTTGTTTTCATTTCCTTTACAGTGTCCTTAAAAGATAAGATTTTAATTTTGATGAAGTCAAAATTATCAAAATTTGTCTTTCATGTTTTTTCTGTCTATCTAAAATGTTGTCAAATATTTTCTTCTATGTCTGCTACAGGATTTTCACTGTGACCTTGAATCAATTTTAATTAAATTTTTATATAATGTATTATAAAATTAAGGTAGGCTTATTTATATTTACTTATTTATTTGTTATTGATAATGGATATCCAAATATTTTAGCAATATTTGTTGAAATTATTATATTTTCCCATTAAATTACCTTAGCAACTTTGTTAAAAATCACCCAATCATGTATATGTGCGTGTCATTCTAGAAATATTCTTCTTTCATTGCTCTATATGTTTATTGTTATACAAATACCACACTGTTTTAATTAATGTAGTTTTAAACTAAGCCTTAAAATAGTGCAGCATGAGTTTTCCAGCTCTTTTCTTATTTGAGATATAATTCACATACCATGAAAATCCCAGTTTTAATGTGTTACAATTCGATTTACAAGGTTGTACTACCGGCACCATTATCTAGTTCCAGAAAATTTTATCACTCCAAAAACAAACTCTGTAACCATTAGTAGTTACTCATCCCCTTCTATCCAGTTTTTGGTCTGAAAGATAGGTTGATGGGACCCTTGCTCTCATGGCTAAGGGGGTGGAACCCTTGGCCTCATAGGATGAGGAGGTGGGGCCACCTTCCTGTTTGGCTCAGGAACATCTAGCTACAGGGATTAGTCTCAGGCCTTGAAATCTAATAGAATGTGCTTTTCTGGATTTCAGACTTGTTTGTGACTCTTTATTTTCTTATAATTTAACACTTTTGGAATGGGAATGTCTATTCTATACTTGTCCCACCATTGCATTTTTGAAGCGGATAGACTGTTTTCTAGGTTTCACCCATCCACAGATAGAGAAGAATTTTGTCCCAAAGTGGACCGTATACAGGGTCTCCCCTGTAGCTGATTTCAATGATCCAGAACATGAATTTCAGCACTTTTTGAATTAATTCTATTTAGATATCATCTTGGATTTATAGTTGATGCTGAAATGGATTAACACTTTTGGGGATATTGGGAGGGGGCGAATGTATTTTGCATGTGAGAAGCACATGAATATGGTGGAGGGGCAGATAGCTGGCAATTTTGGGTTAAACTGTGTCCTCCTAAAAAGATATGTTGAAGTGCTAACATGCAGACCTGTGAATATAACCTTATTTGGAAATAGGGTCTTTGCATATATAATCAAGATTATGTTTATATTGGATTAGGATAGAAGGGTTCCTTACAAGAAGAAGGGAATTTGAACACAGACACATGGGAGACATTCCATGTGAAGATGAAAGTACAGACTGGAGTGATGTGTATATAAGCCAAGAAACACCAAGGATTGCCAGGAACTATTAGAACCCAGAAGAGGCCAGGAAGGATAATCCTCTAGGGACTTTAGAGAGAGCGTGGCTCAGCCAACACTTTTATCTCAGACTTGTAATCTCCAGATATGTGAAAAACAAATTTCTGTTGTTTTGAGTCACCAAGTTTGTGTAACTTGTTTCTGTAGCCTGAGAAGTTATTAAAAAGAAAGAAAACAAAATTTACTTTTATTCTTATGTTAGCCATTTCCAGTGCTCCTTATTCATTCTTATAAATATATATTTCAATTTGATATTATTTTTCTTGTTCCAGAATGACTTCCTTAAATATTTTTTGTACTGTTAATGTGATGGCAATAGATTCCCTTTGCTTCTTTTCTTTTTTTCTGTTGATTCTTTATGGGTATATAGTTGGAGTAAATATTTATGGGTTACATGCAATATTTGGATCTAGGCATGCAATGTGTACTAATCACATCAGGGTAAATGGGGTATCCATTACCTCAAGCACTTATCCTTTGTGTTACAAACAATCCAATTATACTCTTTCAGTTATTTTAAAATGTACATTTAAATTATTTTTGACTATAGTCCTACTGTTGTGCTAGCAGGTCTTATTCATTCTTTCTATATTTTGTACCTATTAACCATTCCCACTTCTCCCCCATTCCCTCTGGTAACCATCCTTCTGCTCTCTAACTGTCTCCATGAGTTCAATTGTTTTCATTTTTAGCTCCTGCAAATAAGTAAGACCATGTGAATTTTCTTTCTGTTCCTGGCTTATTTCACTTAACCCAATGACCTTGAGTTCCACCCATGTTGTTGCAGATGACAAGATCTCATTCTTATTTTTATGGCTGGATGGTACTTTATTGTGTATATATACCACATTTTCTTTATCCATTCATCAGTTGATGGACACTTAGATTGCCTCCAAATCTTGCATATTGTAAATAGTGCTGCAACAAACATAGGAGTGCATGTATCTCTTCAATATACTGATTTCCTTTCTTTTGGGTATATACCTAGGAGTGAGATTGCTGCATTGTATGGTAGCTGTATTTTTATTTTTTTTGAGGAACCCCAAACTCTTCTCCATAGTGGTTGTACTAAGTTTCATTCCCACCAACAGTGTACAGGGGTTCCCCTCTCTCCATATCCTTGCCAGCATTTGTTATTGCCTGACTTTTGGATAAAAGTCATACTAAATAAGGTGAGATGATATCTCATTGTAGTTTTGATTTGCATTTCTCTGATGATCAATGATGTTGAGCACCTTTCTATATATTTGTTTGCCATTTATCATTATTTTGAGAAATATGTATTCAGGCTTTTTGCCCATTTTTAATTCAATTATTGTATGTTTTCCTATAGTGCCGTTTGAGTTCATTATGTATTCTGGTTATTAATCCCTTGTCAGATGGGTAGTTTTCAAATATGTTCTTCCATTCTGTATGTTGTCTCTTCACTTTGTTGATTGTTTCCTTTGCAGTGCTGAAGATTTTTAAATCAACGTAATCCTATTTGTCCATCTTTTCTTTGGTTGCTTATGCTTGTAAGGTATTACTCAAAAAAATCTTTGCCCAGTTCAACGTCCTAGAAGCTTTCCCCAATGTTTTCCTTTAGTAGTTTTATAGTTTGAGGTCTCAGACATAAGTCTTTAGTCCATTTTGATTTGATTTTTGTATATGGTGAGAGATAAGGGTCTAGCTTCATTCTTCTGCGTATGGATATTCAATTTCCCCAACATCACTTATTGAAGAGATGATCCTTTCCCCAATATATGTTCATGGCACCTTTGTCAAAAATGTGTTCACTGTAGATGAATAGATTTATCTCTGGAATCTCTATTCTGTTTCATTGATCTGTGTGTCTTTTTCATGCCCATACCATGCCATTTGGGTTACTACAGTTCTGTAGCATAATTTAAAATCAGGTAATGTGATTCCTCCAGTTGTTTTTGTTTTTGTTTTTGCTCAGGATAGCTTTGGCTATTCTGGGTCTTTGTGGTTTCATATAAATTTTAGGATTGCTTTTTGTCTAATTTTCCCATAAGGGTAATACTGACCTTATAGAATGAGTTTGGAAGTATTCCTTCCTCCTCTATTCTTCAGAATAGTTTGGGCAGCATTGGTATTAGTTCTTTAAATGTTTGATAGAATTCAGCAGTGAAGCCATTGTGTCCTGGGGCATTTTTTATTACAACTTTGATCTTGTTACTTGTCATTAGTCGGTTCAGACTTTGGATTTCTTCATGGTTCAATCTTGGTAGGTTTTATGTATCTAGGAATGTATCAATTTCATTTTATATTTTCAAATCTATTGGCATATAGTTGCTCATAGTAGCCATTAGTTATCATTTGAATTTCTGTGGCATCAATTATATCTTTTTTTGGTCTCTTATTTTATTTATTTGGGTCCTCTTTCTCAGTCTGGATAGAGGCTTGCCAATTTTGTTTATCTTTCCAGAAAAACAACTTTTTATTTCGTTAATCTTTTACATTGCTTTCTTCATTTCAAATTCATTTATTTCTCTTCTGATTTTTATTATTACTTTTCTTCTACTAATTTTGGGTTTGGTTTGCTCTTGCTTTTCTAATTCTTTAAGATACATTGTTGGGTTGTTCATTTGAAGTTTTTCTTCCTTTTTGATGTAGGCACTTACAGCTATAAACTTTCTGGCTCACGCCTGTAACCCTAGCACTTTGGGAGGCCGAGATGGGTGGATCACGAGGTCAGGAGATCAAGACCATCCTGGCTAACATGGTGAAACCCTGTCTCTACTAAAAATACAAAAAAATTAGCCAGGCATGGTGGCGGGTGCCTGTAGTCCCAGCTACTTGGGAGGCTGAGGCAGGAGAATGGTGTGAACCCAGGAGGAGCTTGCAGTGAACCAAGATTGCGCCACTGCACTCCAGCCTGGGCAACAGAGCGAGAGCAAGACTCCGTCTCCAAAAAAAAAAAAAAAAAAAAAAGCTTCCATTGTTATTAGTTTTAAGAAATTTTTCAATTTCCTTCTTAATTTCTTCATTGACCTACAGGTCATTCAGGAGCATATTGTTTAATTTCTATGTATTGGTATAATTTTCAAAATTTCTCTTGTTACTGATATCTAGGTTTTTATTCATTGTGGTCAGAGAAGATGGTTGATATGATATTATTTCAGTTTTTGAATGTTTTAAGACTTGTTTCCTGACCTAAGACATAGTCTATTCTTGAGAATGATCCATGTGCTGAGAAAAAGAATGTGTATTCTGCAGCTGTTGAATGATATGTTCTATAAATAAGTATTAGGTCCATTTGGTCTATAGTGCAGATTAAGTCCAATCTTTCTTTGTTGATTTTCTGTCCAGATGATCTATCCAGTGTTGAAAGTGGGATGTTCATGTCTCCAGCTATTATTGTATTGGGGTCTGTCTCTCTTTTTAGTCCTAATAATATTTTATTTATATATCTGGGTGTTCAGTGTTGGGTGAATATATACTTACCATTATTATATCCTGTTGCTGAACTGACCCCTTTATCATTATATAGTGACCTTCCTCGACTCTTGATAGTTTTTGCCTTGCAGTCTATTTTGTCTAATGTTTGTGACTCTTGCTCTTTTTTGGTTTCCATTGGCATGAAATATCTTTTTTCTATCCCTTTATTTTCAGTTCGTGTGTGTCTTTACAGGTGAAGTGTGTTTCTTATAGGCAACAGATTATTGGATCTTTTTTTTTTTAATCCATTCAGCCACTCTATGTATTTGATTGCAGAGTTTAGTCTATTTGCATTCCACATTGTTATTGATAAGTAAAGACTTACTCCTGCCACTTGGTTATTTGTTTTGTGGTTGTTTGTAGTGTTATCTTCCTTCTTTCCTTTCTGCCTGTCTTTTTTTTAGTGAAAGTAATTTTCTTTAGTCATATCATTAACTTTCTTGCTCTTTATTTTTTTGTGTGTCTGTTGTATGATTTTTGATTTGAGATTACCAGAAGGCTTGCAATTGTCTTATAACTCTTTATTTTAAGCTGATAACAATTTAACACTCTTTGCATAAATAGATAAGCAAACTAACAAGCAAAAAGAAAACTAATAACTCTACACCTTAATTTTGTCGCCTTGCTTTTTTTTTCAATTGTTATTTATTTATTTATTTATTTTTTTTGAGTACAGATGGAGGTTCCCAATGTTGGCCAGGCTGGTCTCAAACTCCTGACCTCAAGTGATGCCCTCACTTTGATCTCCCACAGTGCTAGGATTAAAGGCATGAGCCACCGTGCCCAGCCTGATGTCTCCCTGCTTTTTAACTTTTTATTGTTTCTATTTATATCTTTGTGTACTGCCTATGTCTCAAAATGTTGTTGTAGTTATTATTTTGGATTAGATTATCATTTACTATTTCTGCTTAAGACAAGAGTAGGTTACACACCACAGTTACAGTATTATAACAGTGTTATAGTATTCTTTGTTTTTCTGTGTTCTTATTACTAATAGTGAGTTTTGTACCTCTAGATAATTTGTTATTGCTTATCAATGCCATTTTCTTTCTGATTTAAGTACGTCCTTTAGCATTTTTTGTAGAACATATCTGGTGTTGATGAAATCTCTCAGCTTTTGTTTGTCTGAGAAAGTCTTTATTTCCCCTTCATGTTTGAAAGATATTTTCACCAGACATACTATTCTAGGGTAAAATATTTTTTCCTTGAACTCTTTAAATATGTCATGCCACTCTCTTCTGGCCTGTAAGTTTTCCACAAAAAAGTCTGCTGCCAGATGTATGAGAGCTATACTGTATGTTTCTTTTCTCTTTCTGCTTTTATACTCCTTTCTTTATCCTTGACCTATGGGAGTCTGAATATTAAATGCCTTGAGGTAGTCTTATTTGGGTTAAATCTTCTTGGAGTTCTATAACCTGGTACTTAGATATTGTTATCTTTCTCTAGGTTTGGGAAGTTCTCTGTTATTATTCCTCTGAATAAATTTTCTACCCCTATCTCTTTCTCTACCTTCTCTTTAAGGCCAATAATTCTTAGGTGTGTTCTTTTGCAGCTATTTTCTTAATCCTGTAGGTGTGTTTGATTGTTTTTTATTCTATTTTCTTTTATCTGCTCTGACTGTGTATTTTTAAAGAGCCTGTCTTCAAATTGACTAATCTTCAGCACCATTAATTCCATCATTAAAAGACTCTGATGCATTCTTCAGTATATCAACTGCATTTCTCAACTCCAAAATTTCTGCTTGATTCTTTTAAATTATTTCAACCTCTTTGTTAAATTGTCTGATAGAATTTTGAATTCCTTCTCTGTGTTATCTTGAATTTTTTTGAGTTTCCTCAAAACAGCTGTTTTGAATTGTGTGTCTGAAAAGTCACTTATCTCTGTTTCTCCAGGCTTGGGCCCTGGTGCCTTATTTAGTTCATTTGGTGAGGTCATATTTTCCTGGAGGATCTTGATGCTTGTGTATGTTCATCTGTGTCTGGGCATTAAAGGGTCAGGTATTGTAGTCTTCACAATCTGGGCATGTTTATTTCGTCTTTCTTCTGAAAGTTTTCCAGGTATTTGAAAAAACATGAGTATTGTGATCTAAGCTGTGTCTACATTGGAGGACACCCCAAGCCCAGTAATGCTGTGGTTTCTTGCAGAAACATAGAGGTACCACCATGATGGTCTCAAACAAGAGCTGGGAGAATTCTCTGGATTACCAGGAAGAAACTCTTGTTCTCTTCCCTTACTTTATCCCAAGCAAATGGAGTCTATGTCTTTCTTTACTGAGCCACCTGGAGCTGCGGTTTGGGTGAAACATGCACCCCTGTGGCCACCACCACCAGGACTGCACTGGGTCAGATCTGAAGCCAGCACAGCACTGGGTCATGCTCAAGGCCTGTGGTAACCACTATGTGGATACTGCCTATGTTCGCTGAAGGCTCTGGGGCTCTACAATCAGCAGGTGACAAAGCCAGCCATGCCTGTGTCCTTCCCTTCAGGGTGGCAAGGTCCCCCCAGGCTGTGGGTGTGTCCAGAGGTACTGTCTAGGAGTCAAGGCCTGGCATCAGAAATCTTAGAAGTATACCTGCTGTTCTATTGTCATATGTCTGGGCAGGCACTCAAACCACAAGATACAATTCTTCACATTCTTCCCTCCCCTTTTCACAGGCAGAGGATCCTCACTCTGCTTTCACCACCATCACAGGCCCATAGATAGTAATGCTCAGGTACTACTGATGTTCCCTTCAGGTCTACAGGCTCTTCACTCAGTTTTTGGTGAATGTTGCCTAGCCTGGGTCTCACCCTTCAGGGTAGTGCATTCTCCTTTGACCCAGGAAAGATCCAGGAATGCCACTGCAGAGCCAAAGCTTGGAATTGGGAGCCCCAAGCGTCTGCTTGGTACTCTACACTCCTGTGACAGAGTTGGTACCTAAGATGCAAGACACAGGCCCCTTTACTTTTCCCTCTGCTTTTCATAAGCAAGTGTCTTTCACCATAGTCACTAGAGTTGGGAATGTACTGTGTTTCATCTGAAGCCAGCAAGTCTCACAGTCTCAGCCATGGCATTATTACGTTGGTATTGCTGCTGCTTATTCGGGGCCCAGCGATTCTTTTTTTTCTTTTTCTTTTTTTTTTTTTTTTTTGAGACAGAGTCTTGCTCTGTCGCCCAGGCTGGAGTGCAGTGGCCCCATCTCGGCTCACTGCAAGCTCCGCCACCCAGGTTCACGCCATTCTCCTGCCTCAGCCTCCGGAGTAGCTGGGACTACATGCGCCTGCCACCACGCCCGGCTAATTTTTTTATATTTTTAGTAGAGAAGAGGTTTCACCGTATTGCCCAGGATGGTCTCAATCTCCTGACCTCATGATCCACGAGGGATCCCAGCCTTGGCCTCCCAAAGTGCTGGGATTACAGGCATGAGCCACCACGCTTGGCTGGCCCAACGATTCTTTAGTCAGCAGGTGATAGGTCCTGCCAGGACTGAGTCCTTTCCTTCAAGGTAACAGGTTCTCTTCTAGGCCAGGGTATGTTTAGAAATGTCACCTGAGAGCTAGGGCCTAGAAAGGGGGCCTCATGCCCCCTTTCACTATCAGTGAAAGTAAATATCAGACTTAATTCTACTACACATACCGTCATTTAGTAATCATATATTTAAAAAAACTATTTATAAGGGCCTATACAATTTATTTAACCTTGATGAAGTCTATTGCTTTGGAATTGCATGTGTTCTGACAATACCTCGCATAAAGTGTTCAATTTTGTCAGATATGGTAATATCATAGAAGTCCACTTAGGTTACCCTTATAGTCAGCATAAAGTAACCAGGAATCCTCCAATCTGATGTTTGAAAGTAAGACTAGCAGAAATCCTTTGGCCACCATGCCTGTATTACTCTATTTTAGCTGATACAATAAAATGCCATAAACTTGGTAGCTTATGAATAACAGAAATTTATTTCTCACAGTTCTGGAGTCTGGGAAGTCCAAGATCAAGGTGCAGGCAAATTTCATGTCTGGTTAGGGCCAGCATCCTGGTTCATAGATCACCATCTTTTTACTATGACCTCACATGGCAGAAGAAGCCAAGGAGTTCTCTGTGGCCTGTATTATAAGAGCACTAATCTCATCAGTGAGGGCTCCACCTTTATGACCTAATTAACTAAAAAAAACTACATCTTCAAATACCATCACCTTGGGGATGAAGTTTCAACATATAAACTTTGGGATGACACAAACATTGTCTGTAGTGATCTCAAGGGGTAAAGTCTCTAGGCCTGGATGGACTCCTAATTTACATCTTATTTATATAAATTTGAGCAGCACCTTGAAAATATGTTATCCAAAGCACATAGCTCAAGTATTTTTAAGTTAATATAATATCTCATTTTTATTATTCAACATGTTAATGTTAGTTCATATTCAAAGTGTTAGTAAACCAAACAGTTTAGCAATAAAACCTCTTTCTGCTATAATGTTAGCTGACGCTTCTAGAATGAGGAATCTCTATTTGGGAAATGGACTATAACTAGAACTTCCTAGACAAGTGAAGAATATAGCATAATAGCTTGATGGACACTTTTTTAAACTGATTAATTAGTGAAGGAAGTGAAGAAAATAGCATAATAGCATAAAAACTTTTGATTTATTAATTAGTATAAGGCTTTGAGATGAATTTATAAGGAGTAGGGAGAAATTCTCTTTCTCCATTTTTGTCTCATAAATGTGTTTGTAAAGTACTATTCCCTTTTATATTTTCCTTTCACTTTTATAATTATTCTGAACTTTGATGAAGGAAGCTGCTACTTACTTATAAGGCATTTATATTGTCAGGAGATTGTGTGTAATCCTTAAGAGACTACCTAGGTATAATTTATAGTGTGCTGCTCTGAGAGTGGGGTAAATACATCCATTTTTGTTTTATAGTCAAATTAGCAAAGAAAGCTTCATTTTTGAGAATTTGATACTAAGTACATCAGTTATATATATATCACCATAAGGAGTAATTGTCATCTTCATATCACAATTTTTGTAACTAAAAATATATAATCTATGCTCCTGTTTGAATGTGAGCATATTTAGGTTTTCTTTAAAATGATTAATTAACTAAGCAAATATTTATAGAATTTTTACTATAAATTCGGTGAATCCGTGTCCTAGACAAGGAAAAATGAATCTTCAAAAGAGTCCCCTATCCAAAGTGGAGGGGATGGGGGAAAGTGGAGAGAAGAAAAAAGGGTGTTTTTAAAAGTGCTAAACAAACTGATTTTAGCTAATGCAAAATGGCGGCTGAGGGGAGTATAGATATTTCAAGTAACACTTGGAACAAAGAATTGACTGAGTCAAATTCACCCGGTTGGTCCCAGGAAAGCTTTAAACATTTTCTTGATGGCTGGATTGTAAGCCTGATGTGGAGTAATTCAGCTTAGTTACAAACATTCACCTTCAGAAGTAAATTTATTCTATATGATACTACATCAGTCAAAAAATCCTGGATGATTTTTGTCCGAATTGTATGAGCTCTTAGCTAAATGTAACCAAGTGACTAATGTTGGCCAATGAGATGTATTTTAAAATGCAAGCCTTTGTGAAGACTACTTAAAATTGATATCTCAGGCAGAAAGTACTTTTTGACCAGTCCACTTATTTCCTCCTTTAGGCTTGGACCTGTAATGTAATGGCTGATGCTTCAACCTTTACGGTCCATAAGATGATACGAAGTTATAACCACAAGTTAGAAAGGTGAAAAAAGGACAAGAGTAGGCTGGCTCTCTGATGATTATAGTTGCCCATATCAGCCCTGTTCTGTTCACCTTCAGAGTCTTCTCCATGAGAGACAAATAAAGATTTCATTTGCTTTTAGGCCAGTACAATTCTTAATTCATTCATCAGACTAGAAAAATAAAGGAATATCTTAACACTTTACCAAAATCTCTGTTATTTTCTCCTTCTTGCACCATAGAAAATATTTCTATGCAGTTTTCAACTTTACTTATGGGCAGAAATTTCAGAATCCCATTGAATTTCAGGGATTGGGTCACTGCCTTAGTGCAGTAGTAACAATGACAATGAAGAGAGTCTTATGGTTTCTTCCATTTCCCCAATGTCTCTTATTTTGTATCCTCTGATGTTAAAGAGAGCATCTATACAAAACCTTCTCTTCGTACCGATCTTCCCTTTGTTGTCCATTTCTTCCCATCATCATTAATCTCTCCTATTTCTTTTTAAGACATCATATGAGCTTCTTTCTAACATTAATCTTTCTTTTATTTTCTCAATATTAGACTTTACTCTTTCCTAACTCAAGATGGGTTGCTGATGAAATATGAATTAGTTTCCTAAGGCTGCTGAAAAAAACTACTACAAGCAGGGTAGCTTAAACAACATTTATTCTCTCACAGTTCTGGAGGCCAGAAGTCAATAGTTGAGTTGTTGGCGGGGCATGCTTTCTGAAGGCTCTAAGGGAAAGTCTATTCTATGGCTCTCTCTCTTAGCTTCTAGTTTTGCTGGCAATGCTTGGCACCCCTTGACAGGTAAATGCATCACTCTAATTTCTACCTCTGTCATCATGTGGCATTCTCCTTGTGTGTCTCAATCTGTTCCTCTCTTTTCTCTTCTTATAAGGCCACCAGTCATCTTGGACTAAGGCTCAATCTAAATAGGTATGAACTTTATGTAACTTGAGTACATCTGTGAAGACACTATTGCCAAATAAGGTCACATTCACAGGTACCAGAGGTTAGGACTTCAATATATCTGTTGGAGGGACACAATTCAAAATGTGAATTCGGCCACTATGACTGCCATGAATGCCACTATCCAGAGAGGGATGGTCAGCTGTGGATCTGCATTTGGTTTAGAATTACTGCAGCAGGATATACTTTGAATGGTCATCAAGGATACAGAGTAGTTAAGGATTATGGAGTAGTTACCATGTGACAGGTGTTGTACTAAGCTCTTTCCCAAAAATACGCTTTATTTGCCTAGTATTTTTAAATACATCTGAAATAAATAAAATCAAAAGTATAGAAATTGATTCAATAACCTTGTTTTTTTTAAACAATAAGAGCAAAAATCTTGAAATAAAAAATAGATGAAATGAGAACTTAGCAATTAAATAAGACTAAGATATACCAATCTGTTGCTGTGTATGGACCTTATTTGAATTCTGATCAAACAAACTGTAATAAAAATTATGATACAATTGAGAAAATTTGAACATTAATTAGATAACTGGTGACAGTAATTAGTGTTAATTTATCTTAGATGAGATAATGATTAAATGTTATTTTTATAAAAAGGGCCCTAATTTTGTAGAATTATATACTGAAATATATACAGATAATCATGTTTCAATGGTTGTTCTTTCATTCATAATCTTTCTTAGGGAGCTATATATGTAGAAAATTGACCATTAATTGATAATTGTAAACATTGAATTATGACCACATGGAGATTGATCATATTCTTCTCAATTTGTGCATATTTTTGTAACTTTCATAATAAACAGAAGAAATGACTAGAAAATAACCTTTAATCTGTACATATAAAAACCATGTCTTAATAAGAAACTATTTTCTTTACCTGAAAAAATTTTAAAACAACACAATTATATAAAGCTTTGAGTTTAAAATGTTTTAACATTCTTTTAATGATGATATTGCATTAAATCTACATAACAACCAACAGATAATTAGGTGAGGGTATCAGCTGAATGTTTTCAAAAAAATAAAAGCTGAGCCATTCCTTTTAACCAATTGTAAAATCAAGTTCAAATTCCATTTCTTCAGGATCTTTAAATGGACCAGTAAGTCTTAGAACTACCTTTCTAGCACCCCAAACTGCATTTTTCATTTCATTTAAAAATCACTTAATTTTTTCAGTAAGTGTTTTTGAGTATGTGTGACTTGACTTATCAGAAAGCAAATATGGGTATCTGCTTATATGGAATACTCATTCACAACTTACTTGCTGATGTTTAAATATTCTTTTGATACAGAGAAGAAACACTTTCTCCAGAAAAAAATTAACAATAAAAAATAGAAAAAGGAAAGTTAACTGAAAATCACATGAAAGAGTAATTTATGGGAAAGGAAAGAGGTGAGAAAGTATTCGTTACTAGGAATTTGAAAGTAAGGAGTGTAAGAAACATGAGGATAGTTCAGAAAAAGTGAAGGGTTAGTAGAATGGAGGAGGCTAGGGTCAGACTCAGGTTCATGGCTCAGGCAAGATATGAAGTAGGCCAATTTCGCCAAGGACCTCAGCTTCCTGGCTTCTGCCACTACCCAGTGTAGCCAAATGTAGACAGACATAAAGGGCAAAACCATTTTTTTTTCAGTTATCAAAAATATTACTTTATTTACTTAAGAAACAGCATGAAGGCATACATATTAAAAAAGAATTTTCATGTGATATGTCTTGCCATCTGGAAAATTCCTGTAGGGAATTATATAATCTCTTTTTCCCTCAAATCTTAATCTGTTTTCTCATAAAAACTGTGGATATTTCAAGCCTGAGAAAGGTAATATAAATGAGGCTTTTGTGTATTAAACTCACCAAGAGTCAATTTATAAGGTTGCCAAAGATTTGGAGAAACAAAATATACCTTTCTTTAAATAATTTCTTAAAATATTCAAATATAGAAATAGTAGAATAATTTCCCCTTTGCCTTGGCAGTTAATGTAAACTCAAAAACATTTTTAAAATAATGGATCTTAGAGGAAATTTTCCAGTGAATGTTTGTGACATTGGAGATGGAAATATGCAAGGTTCTGGGGCCTGATATTCTTGATATAAGGGAGCTATGGACATCAAAGAAGATAAATGGTCATAAATTACAGTGAGCAAAAGATTTACAGGAATTTTGTCAATTACCCCCTTGTCTTGGAAGAAATTCTGGAAAGGCCACACATTTTGTGACTGTAAACGGTCCTTTTGTATAGCAGGGCTAAGATGCCCTGCCATGCCAAGCAACTCAAGAGTTCCCATTCTCTCTTTTTTGGTTTGCTTGTTTGTTTGTTTTTAAAAGAAGAAAAAGAAAATAACAAAAAAAATACAATTTAAAAAGTTTTATGTATATAACTGGATCAATTATATAATGGGTATAAGAAAATAACTGGGAAACAGTGTGGTATAATGGTTAAAAGTCCAGGATTTTAGAGTAAGGTCATCTAGCTTCAAATACCACCTTAGTCTTGATCCACCTGTATCGCTAGGACTTGATCTTCTCATGTCAGAAAAGGAGTTAAAATGGGTTAAAAAGAAGTTGAGATGTGATAATGCAGGTACAGTGCTTAGCATGGTACCTCCCTTATATTAATTCCTCAAGAAATGTTAGTATTTATCATCATTATTATTTGCCTATTATTCATATTGTCATTATTAGTTGGTGCTAACAAAATGACAAAATTTTTGATGGTAAAACAATTTTATGACAAACTTGGAATACCTTTTGGATTTTCAGTGGAATTCACGAATTTAAATTTTAATTGGTAAAGTGGCTATCAAATTGATCTCTGATATCTCTGTGTGATTATTTTTTCCTATATAACCATTGCCATGTAACATATTACTCCTTGTCGGATTAAGCACTCACTGGCTAACCTCTCCAGGTTAGGGTTAAATTACATATAAATACAAAGTTGTACAGGTTTACTCTATGATTCTTAAATGGAAGAGTGGATCTGGGGTAGGGAGCCGTATTTCTCAATGATCGATAAAAACAGATATATAATCACATTCTCTATGTCTTTCTTCTTAAGGATCAAAAATTCCAATTGTCTACAGCTGTCTGATTGTAGGGAAAAGCTGGAGCAGAGGTTAATAAAAGGGACTTCTGTGTTTCAAACACTGGTAGCCTCTGCATGCCCTTACCAAAGAGAATCACATGTTAGTACATTTCACTTTTATTCCCAACTCTACCATTCCACAGTTATATTTGCCCTTGAGGATATGAAACTGTTGTGAAACACAGTGACTTCTTCAATACTAAATAATCAGGCACCACTGGTAGAGAAGAACCCCTGTGAGAGACAAAATTTTAATTCAGAGCAGTCCACATGAGTTATTCTATTGATTCTTCAGTTAATTCAACAGCTGTACTAATTGCAGAAAGTAGTACGATGCTTCACAGATGTCATAAAATCCAGGCTATTTTTCCATGTCGCAATCACAGCAGGTTTTAACTGGGTACACCAAGCAATCCTGACAGGATTCAGGAATCAGAAGGGAACTCAAGAGGTCCAGAAGAAATGTACTGGTGCTCCTAAGAAAGTCCAGTGGGTTTGATAACTTAATCAAGATGATTGCGAAAAGTTGTCAGAGGCCTCTCAGAATCTGCAAAACCTATATTTACATAGACTACTTTTTTTATAAATTAAAAGCTTGGATTATGTTCCTTTGAGGTTTTGTGGTACTACAACTCCAACTAAATGGACAGTGCAGAGGAGCAGGCATGTCACTTGTCCTAAAAACTAACTAATGGATTTTTATTTGGTTACATATATTGCTGTCTTTGAAGAAGACAATGAAAGACTGCACATAAAATAAAGGTGTAACTTGGAAAATCCTGTGGTTTCATTGAGGGGAAAACTAAGAGCCATCACTAGACTTAAAAGAAATAAAGTAAAAATAATCTTTGAAAGAAGAAACATTATCAAGCTACCTTTAAAGAGAATGTGTCAATTCATCATTAAATAAATTCATTTAATTATCAATTAAATATATGAAATACATTCATGTATAATCCATCCTTCCTTCCTTCCTTCCTTCCTTCCTTCCTTCCTTCCTTCCTTCCTTCCTTCCTTCCTTCCTTCCTTCCTTCCTTCCTTTCTTTCTTTCTTTCTTTCTTTCTTTCTTTCTTTCTTTCTTTCTCTCTTTCTTTCTTTCTTTTTGAGATGGAGTCTCGCTTTTTTACCCAGGCTGCAGTGCTGTGGCACAATCTCTCACTGCAACCTCTACCTCCCGGATTCAAACAATTTTCCTGCTTCAGCCCCCTGAGGAGCTGGGATTACAGGCGTGTGCCACCACACCCGTCTAATTTTTGTATTTTTACTAGAGACAGGGTTTCACCATGTTGGCCAGGCTAGTCTCGAACTAGCCTGGTGGTTCAGACTAGTTCGAACTAGTCTCGAACTAGTAGGTGGATCAGAAGATCCACCTACCTTGGCCTCCCAAAGTGCTGGGATTACAGGCATGAGCCACTGTACCTGACCTAATGTTTCTTAGTGTAAATTATCTATTCGTTTTTAAGACTATTTTATTAAGTTAATTATATACTTTAAGTTTACCTCTAAAGTCAATTTGGCTTATTATCATATTCAAAGGCATTCACCAATTGAGTCAATATTCAAAATTTCAAAAAGCATCAATTGTGTAATACATGTAAATGTATTCATAAATTGTACACAGGTAAATGTGAGATAATAGTACATGTTTCTACTCCAAACATATAGAGGATTTTGAATTTGAAGCACAGCTTAATAACACTCCTAATGGAAATATATAAACCTCTAAATATCCTGCACCTTCAATATTTTCTGATAATGGTAATACGAGGTAACAAATATTCCTTTTTAGGCTATAAACTTTCCTATGCAGGAATCATGTGCGATGTATCTACAATGTTATTTATAAGCACAAAATACCACACTGCTGTTACCCAGAGGCATTACGGACACTACTTAATCTTCCATGAAAATCTCATTATATTAAATCCTATTAATGATAATATAAAAATTTTACAATATAATTTTCTATCATATTAGTGATACATCATATCACATTATCATTTTCTTAGCATTAATATTGTGTTTATGCCTTTAGGTAGAGTTAAAAGGGGACTTATTAATAACCTGTAACAAGAACTTTTTGCCACATTGTTCAACATGGTCTCTTTAGATACTAATACATTAGCCTTAAACATGGACAAGAAATGAACTGATGAAGGTTTGTGCAGCATAGTTTGTGTGACTCACTCATCTGAATATTCAAATGAGGGCTGCAAAATAATGATGAGAATCACAGTCAAAATCTTTCTGACCTTACAGTTAAAGGTTGACTCTATCAATGGGATTAAGCAATAGTTTATGCTTGCTATCTGAAATGAATTTTTGTAATCAGATATATAATGTTTACAATTTATTCTGATACCTCCACCTTTGTTTCTAGATTGTTTTCTCTGTTGATTCCTTTGCCCAACACCCTGTTTGTTGATGTTCTGTTCCACTGGTTCTTAGTTGTTCCATACGGACCTTTTCCATATAACACTGTACATATTGTATTGATTTTGCATTTCCTTTAATTATCTTCCTTAATCCTATCATACTAACTAATTCCACTCATCCTGTGGTTGTGAGTTGACTCACTGATAATGCAATAGAGCTCTCTGATTCCAGGTATGACAATTCCAAGGACTACCTGGGAAGGTGCTAGAGGGCATGCCAATTTTCTATTCTCAGAAGTGGATGAGTCTATATGCTGTGTAGCTGATCCAAATATTTAAAGGTGGCATTGATAACTTTGTTATGTTTTAGTTAGTAAATTAGTTGTTTTGTTCAATTTTGAACTAACAAAACCTAGGTACCCCAAATGAGCAAAAGTTATACAATACTTAAGACATTTACAAAAACAAAATATGTGTATCAATTTTCTTCCATGTCATAATGTTTCATTTCCAGGTTGTTTCTCTTTTTGTTCATTCATTTAAAAACAAAACCTTACATTGGATTCTTAAAGATATTTAGCAAATTAAAAGATACCAGGCTCAAGAAAAAGCTATTTGTCCTTAATTTAGTCAATTTATTGGACTGCTTTTAATACACCTATATAGATACGTAAAAAAAGAAAACAAGTTTTAATTTTGTTGTGTATGTAAAAATACAATCAGCTTATAAATCCCCTTTGAAATCAGGAGGCAGCATAGCAGAGGGATTAAGAAAGCTGGGCCTGGGGTCAGACTGTACAAAAATCCTGGTCTCAATATCTATTAGCTTGGTGAATTGCTCTCTTACCTCATCTGTAAAACAGGAGCAAAAACTGTATCTATCACATAGGATTTTTGTAAGGATTGATGAGTTAATGTGTATAAGTATTACAGAACAATGTCTGGCATGTAATATACTCTCAGTTAATATTTGTTATTTTATTGTCATTACTGCATTCAATACATAACAAGTATTTATTGATGCTCTTGTTAATGAATATGCTCACTTATCTTATTTGTATCCTGACCACTTTAAAAATTTTTTTGTTGTTGATATAGAGATTAAAATGCCATGAAAAAGAAAAAATTGTAGAAAAACAAAAAGAGCTGAATGCAGTGAATGAACATCTGTGAATGAAGTTGAGAGGGTATATGTAGTGAGTATACAGTGAGCTGATTCTAATTAAAATCCCATTTTTTCATTGTGCTTTCTGGTAGCAAATGCAACAAGTGATATTTGTTACATTATATTGTTTTCTTTATTTTGCAATTACTTGCAAGCACTTATCTCCTGTAACTGAAAAAAAAAATTGAGTGATATTTTCAATTTTATTTTATTCTTTACCTTCATGGAAACATTTGCCTAGGATCTTAGTTTTTATTTCTGTTGTTCTGTGTTCTGTTATATCCTATATCCTGTTAGTGTTGGGAATGAGGAAATAGCAGCCTACCTGTGCCATATGAGTCCATCATTAATAGTAGAGAAATGCCACGAGCAAGGCTATTGTCATATCAGCCCTTTACAAAGCAGATTGACATAATAGTAAATAACCACCCAATAATGAATGTATTTTGTTACTTTTTTGAATACCTAACTCTTGCACAAATAGGTTTTTAATAATTGATACTCTACTTGTAATCCTGCTATCAAAAATAATCTGATACAAATTTGAAGTTCATTAGGACTCATTTTTTATTAATAATTAATATTACCTTACTATTTATGCTTTTATTTTTTTCTGTGGCTTTAAATAACTAATCAGCATGTCACATCAGAATTAATTTAGTTATCTTAAATATTATGAAATGGCATTTTATAGACTAAGGAAAAGTTAAGATATTAACTTAGTAACATTAGAATAGTTTCTAAGTAGAGAGTTCATGTGGGTGGGTGTAAATAAGAGCATGTAATTTAGAGAAAAGAGAATCAGGTAGGAGTAAAGTATATCATATTACTTCATAAGCAAAACAGAATATGCCCTTCAATCACTCTGTTTCTTTTCTGCTAGAAGCTGTATTGCTAAATGTTGTGACCTCCTTTGTATTTCTAGTACTCAACTTTAATGGAGCCTCATAAGCAGATAGACATTCATGTTGGCCATTTATGACATCTAGATGTTCTGGTAAATATTAAGACAAGAAATGGATAAAAATTGTATTACTATTATTTTATCTAGTTGACATGTAAATGTGTGTGTGTGGGTGAGAAAGAATAAAGAGGATGTCACTTATTATAACATGTTATTTGTTAATATATTTATAAAAGAATTTTAGAATGAGTCATTATTTTTTGGAAATCAGATTCTCCCTGGTGCCTTCCTCACTGTTGGATAAGTGTTAACAGTTTCAGGGCCCTGATGACTCATGGCTATAAATAACACTCTCTGAATCCAAGTCCAGCTTTCAAACACATAGAGAACAATAGGGAATTAAAAATAAAAGGTATTGCAGTTTACATATTTTTGAATGCTTCTGTTAAAACACTTTCTCTTAACCTGGCCTCAGGACATAGATCTAATGTCTATGATTTGCTGAATCTCTGAGAATGATTCCATTTTGTCTCTCTAGTCACAGCAAACTTGAGCAATTTGTGCTTTTTCTGCATGACAGCAAACTTCCTTTACCCCTTAGCTCTGCTTGGCCAGTGTTATTAAAGTCTAAGTTTTAGGTCCCCAGGACATAAAATTGACCAATCTTAATAGTGATGTCACAACAGTTTAGTGATGTTTGGCACTGATAAAGTCTACTTGCTATACTATAATACGACACAAATGTGTTAGAGTAAGAAAAACCTCTTAATTTCTTCTCTTTAAGCTTAACCTTAAATAAATAGGAAATTTCTTTGTGGCTGGCTGCAGAGCCAAATCTTTCTGGGTGAATTTAAAGTACACATAAACGCTCCTCTTCACTACTTTTATGATCCTCCTTTCCTCCCATAAGAAGGTAAAGTTGATGAGTATCCTTGAAAAATCATCATGGGTAGAAGAAATGCTGAAGTTTTTCTCCTCCAAAATACCCATCCCACAATATTCTCTTGTGGGTGAGGGACGGACAAAACTGTGTTAAGTCAGAAGCTACACTAGGCATTTAGCTCAGAGATACTGTGTCTATTGTGTAGGAGTTCTCTCTTGTTTCAGGACCTCCATCCCCACCCTGTGGAAACCCTGACTAAGAATCTTCGTGTTGATGACATCATTTTACCTTCCCTTCTGTATTTGCTGGAAATGAAAATGGAGCTGACTCTCTGTATAACATTTGTTTCATAATGAGTAACATCAATATCATTATCATAGTATTTGCTTTCTAATATTCACATGCATAATAGATATATGGATTTGTTTTGATCTGTGTCAGAGCAGGTAAGTTCATTCAGTAAATGGAATAGCAACATCAGACATAAGAAGCCTGGACTGAGGAATAAATTGGGAGTCTGAATTTTAATAGAACTAGTTGCTTAATTAGACGGCAGGTGCCAGGATGGAAATACATTTGACCAAATCAATGCCTTCTGAGTCTATTTGAGGGCATTATTGGGCACATTTTGTGTTAGCTATAAAAGTAGGGACTTTTTAGTCCATATGTATTAGTTATAAAATTATGTGTGTACCATTATAGATTAACACATATACACAAAGCCAAATATATATATACATAAAATATGTATTATCATCAATCTATATCATATGTATACATATATATCATATGTAATATCATACATATCACATTATAAACAATCATGTGTAGTAACTTTCAAACAATGTCTTTTTGAATGCATAAAACTGAACACTGTCAGAATAATCCAGGTCACCTCTTGAATGCTTTGCTGCTTAGAAATTTTTTCTGCCATATACCCTGAATCATCTTTCAAGTTCAAAGTTCCACAGATCTCTAGGGCAGGGTCAAAATGCCACCAATCTCTGCTAAAGCATAGTAAGAGTTTCCAAGAAGTTCTTCATCTCCATCTGAGACCACCTCAGTCTGCATTTCGTTGTCCATATCACTATCAGCATTTTGGTCAAAACCATTCAACAAGTCTCTAGGAAGTTCTAAACTTTTCTATATCTTCCTGCCTTCTTCTAAGTCCCCCAGCTGTTCCAACCTCTGCCCCTTACCCAGTTCCAAAATTGCTTCCACATTTTCAGATATCTTCATAGCAGTGCCCCACTCTCGTGGTACCAATGTTCTGTATTAGTCTGTTTTCACATTGCTATAACGAACTACCTGAGAATGGGTAATTTGTGAAGAAAAGAGGTTTAATTGACTTGCAGTTCTGCAGGCTTTACAGAAAGCATGACTGGTATGCCTCAGGAAACTTACAATCATGGAGGAAGGTGAAGGGGAAGCAAGTATTTCTTACCATGGTGGAGCATGAGAGAGAGGGAATGAAGGGGGAAGTGCTACATACTTTCAAACAACCGGATCTCGTGAGAACTCACTCACTGTCATGAGAATAGCAAGAGGGAAGCCCACTCTCATGTTCCAGTCACCTCCCACCAGGCACCTCCCCTGACACGTGGGGATTGCAATTGAGATGAGATTTGGGTAGGGACACACAGCCAAACCATATCACACTTCTTATGTGCCAGGAGTGGTCCTAAGAACTTTATAAATGCTAACTGGTTTGAATGATAATTCATTTGAAAATTTAATTCATTAAAATTAACAGTCTTAGAATATAATCTCACCTTGACAAAATAGCCATGTTCCACAAAAAAATACAATTGAATTCTCTATGGGTGGGAGCAAGAGACCAGAAGATCTGCGAGATAGAAGCTGTAATTACCTTCAAGAAAAATAAGAGCCTAAATAAGAAAAATGGTGAAAACTGAAGGAAAATAAATTATTCAATTATAAATATTGTCTACATGATAAAATAACATAACTAAAGTAGGTGTAATTTATAATGCATATATCCAGGCCACTTTGTATTTTTTCAATTGTTTATATTTTTATTCATATTTTAAATACCTTACTATGTGCTAGGCACTGTGCTCACTCACAGGATAGTGAAAACAACGGATGGAAGAAATTGCTGCTTTCATGGAGCTCACAGTCTAATTGGGAGCTTATATTCTATATAAGTAAAAGTTAGCAATGCTAGCAGTTACTGGCAGTGCTAAACAAATCTCCAGAGTTCATTGGCTTTCAAATAAAAGTTTATATCTTCTTTACACAAAGTCTAATGTTGATGCTCCTATTCAGTATATGGTTTCCCACAAGGTCATTCAGGAACCCAGGCAAATTCTGTCTGAGGGCTTTCTGTCATTTAGGTCCTAAATGTCTTTTTCATTCAGCAGATGAAAAAAGAGTGATATTAGTGGACTATTCAAGAGAATATTAAAGTCCAGTACTGAGAGAGGCATAATCACCTGCACTTACACATTGCTGACCACAGTACTGCAAAGGTGGCTGGGAAAAGAAGCCCACATGTACAGAGTAAAGATGTTGTCAGCATTTTGAACTTTAGCTATTCTAGTAAGTATAGAGTGTATCTTAATGTTATTTAATTTGCAATTCTCTAGTGATAATGCGGTTTAAATCTTTTCTTATCCTTACTTACCATCTGTATATCTTGTTTGGTGAGATGTCTATTCTTTTGCCCATTTTTTAATTGAGTTGTTCATTTTGTTATTGTTGAGTTTTAAGAGTATTTTGTGTATTTGGGATAACAGTCCTTTATCAGATGTGTCTTTTGCGAATATTTTTCTCAGTCTGTGATTTGTCCTCTCATTCTTTTAACATTGTCTTTTGCGGAGAAGAAGTTTTTGACCTCTTTTAATAAAGTCCAGCTTATCAATAATTTATTTTGTGGATCATGGCTTTGGTGTTCTAAAATGTTGTTATGGTGCCCAAGGTCATCTAGGGTTTCTCCTATGTATCTTCTAGGAATTTTATAACAATGCATTTCACATTTAGGTGTATGCTGTCTTTCGAGTTAATTTTTGTGAAGGGTGTAAGGTCTGTGTCTACATTCATTTTTGCATGTGGATGTTCAATTGTTCGAGTATCATTTGTTGAAAAGACTGTTTTTTCCATTGTATTCCCTTTATTGCTTTGTCAAAGATCAGACGACTATATTTACGTGGGTCTATCTCTTACTCAGAGGAAAGGGGAATGGGTTTGATAAAACCATAGTCTCTGTCACATATTTGACTTCACAATTAATATTCACACTTATCCTAAATGTAGATAAAATTATTGCATCTATTTTACAGATGAGGAAATGGAAGCTCAAAAAGGATCAAATTACTTTTCAAAGTTAACACACTTTAGTTACTATCAGACCTGAGATTTTAAACAAGGTCAAAATCTTACTACTTAAGAATCAATATATGGAGAGATTGTGTTTATTAGTTTCTTTTGTCGTGTTTTGTGTTTAAACTTTTGTGAAAAAATAATTTAGTTGATTTGAATTGAATTTCTTTCAAAGAAAACAAGCTCCCCAACGTTCAAAATTAACCCCATTAACAGAAACTCAAGAAGACCAAATTACATATGAGATTTTAGTCTTTCTTTATTTTCCAACTTGGAAATTTTATATAGATGGTAGAAAAAATTGATAAAGTGTCAGAAATAAGCACTAAACAAACAATATTATCATAAATAAACATCATTTTCAATTAGTGTCAATAAGACATAAAATGCTGCCACAACTGAGGCCATCAACTTTGGTGAAGAATGTATTATAGAATATTTTACTGTGGTTCAAAGAGGTATTTGAAATACCATACTGCCATTTTTGGAAACTAATAAAATATATGTTGAAAACAAAGGTAATTAATTATAGATTTTTAACTTCATATTTCAAATTCCACTCAGCCCACACCAATCTGAAAGTCACTAATTTGATTTAACTCTACGTAGTAAAACTCCATTTGTCTTTGAGTTGTCATTCAGTCCTCTATGACAAATTCTGAAAATACTTTCCTCAAGCATGCAGAACTTGATGACATATCCTTAAAACATTTTAAGCTGTTAATAGAAACACACAAGAATATTGTGGAAAAAATATCTTTTATTGATATATTTAGTTTAATTAGCAAATATAAATTTATAAGCAGGTAAGATTCACATAGACAAAATAGTAATACACAGTGAAGAAATTTTACACTATAATAATCACACATTTTTATTAAGCTCTTAGACTTACTGCAAATGTATTTTCTTGGTACTTGGGTAGGATGGCAACGGGCACTTTAGATCTCAGATCAATAGATAGAAGCACTTATTTTACGTGAGAGAAGCAAAGAGATTTTCTATTGTCTTAAAATTCACTTTGCTATGTGATGTGAACTCATTTTGAAGTCTTTCTTGTCAATGATAATATTATATTTCGAACTGAGACACAGTGTGTTTCTCTTTTGAGAAAGCTACTCATCTTAAATAGAGCAAAGTTTCAAAACAGCAAGTTAGATATATCCCTTATTGTTCATAACCAAAATCTTTACATTTAGGAAAAGAAAAAGGTGAAAAAGAAAGTAGATAAAATTCAATACTAAAAAATTCTACTGCTAAGGTTTTCTATAAAAACAATTAGCTGACCAGAGATGGTACCGTTGTCTAGAGATTAGCACTGGAAAGAAAATAAGCAAGACTAAAGCATTTATGGTTTATGCATCTGTCTATTTAAAGGACTTCCAACCCCTTAGCCCAATGCTGCTGTCAGGAAAGAAATGGAAAATCCAGTTACAACTGTCTAGCAGGTCTATCATTATTCAGGATGAAAGCACTGCTTAGTCATTCACTAACTCAGAATTCTCTTTTTAGCAACTTAATACAGTATCATGCAACAACTGCCCAAGACAATTTACAACAAGACTCTTTGCCAAAAATACATCAATTGTAAGGAAAACAGGAAACAGCAAAGAGAAGGGCAATCTTAACCAGTTTTCTGAGTCATCTTTTCCTGTGCACTCGTCACGAAACTCCATTTATTTAGGTGAGCTGGAAGTATTATATTTAGGAAATAGGGTTAGAGCCTGATAGTGCCGTTAAGCGGTCTAAGCCACCAGTTTTTCTAAGGGCTAATTCTAGGCCAAATTATAAAGTAGCAAATTCTGCTTTGATGCTGTCTCCTCTCTCCTTTTTGTCTTCAAATTTCTTCCTTTCAAATAACCAGGGACCTCTTGTCTTATCTGACTTCTCGGGGCCTACTGTTTTCCACACTAAAACCTGTGCAGTTAGTTAACATGCTGATCTGATCACCTAACATGATGAACTAGTGCCAAGTGTGGATATAACTGGAGGAGCTCGAGATTTAAAAGTTAAGTAACATTCCAGAAAATACATAGCTTATAACTAGTGATAACTAGAGGAGCAAGAAGTCAGTTGCAGGCCTGTGAGCGTTTCCAGTCATTGTTATGCTGATTTACATGGTTATTCTGATGGGGCTGTGCCTAGAGGTGAGAGTAGGGACATCCTATCAGAATTCCCAGGGTATATTCTCAAAATTAATATACATGACTGAGAATCTCCTGAGTTATGTAATCAGTGTGGCAGTCATACATGTTATAACAATTTCCCAAATGACTAGAATGCACACTCAGAGAACACACATTAATTTTAGGTAATGGATGTGCTAAGACATGGTGAACACCAGTGTCACTTGATGCAGACTGAAACTCACAAGCAAAAGAGTAACTGGAGTATAAGTAAGTCCTCTAACTCAAATGGTAGTCATGCCTCTGGGGTGTAAGACATGTATAAGTCAGGGCAGTGCTGGAAATTATAGATTTCTCTAGATTTGTTTCGTTTGTAGCAGGAAAAAGGCCCGTTTAGAAGCCTATTTGGATGGATTTTTCAGTGTGAATGAAAGTCCCTGTACTGCAGCAATTGGTGCCGGTCTCTCCCTTCCCAGACTCTCACATTTCCTTCATAGTTTTTTCTTAACGAACCATCAGCCATACTGCCTTAGAGAGGGGTCCCAGTGGGAAATTTGGTTCTCAGTACTGTCCCCTCCTGTCTGCTCTTCTACTTTTCTTTCCACTTGTCTGTTCTTTTCATTTGAGGGAGACCCTAGGCTCTAGAGTTCTATTTTGGCAGGCTATAGCTATAGCCTCGAGAGATGCTCCAATTTGCAAACAGTCTTTGAGGGGTCTCCCTTGCTCAGGACTCCAGCCCAGTTTCCGGATACCCAATTCAAAATTGGTTCTCATTTTTATTACTTTCTAGATGGTTTATCATTGCAGTTTTGATTTCCTCTCTGATATGAAGTGAACCCTATTACCAGCTCCATTATGAGTGATGCTTTATTTGTTCATTGGCTATCTTAAGGAGCAGTGCTGAGAGTCATGGAAAGTGAAATGAATTGCTCTGCTCTGGGCTAGTTAAGGAGCAGCAGAAATGCCTTAGTTCTAATAGATTTAAGTTCCAGATAAGGCTTTTCCAGACCTTTAAGTTCTAGGGACATCCAGATTCGCAAGGTGCAAAGAACATAATCCATATCTTCATATCCCCCTAAGTGCCTTGTGAGCATACATGTGCTACTTCAGACTGCTTAGACCTTCTGCTGGAACTCCAGATGATAATGGGAAATGGACATCATTCAAAATATTTAAAACATTCAATTAAGAGATCATAGCTCAGACTGGGTATGTTTAATGTGACCACAACAATAATTGATTGATTTCTAGGAATAATATCAGTTTAAATCATTCTGCCAAATTTTACTCCCATCTCTTCCCCTAATGGATTCCTTTGCTTTGCTTACTCAGGTCAGGAGGAACTGGAAGGTGAGGATATAACACACATTGAAGCACTTACTCACCTCTTGATTGACTAAAGGAAAATCCTGATTTAAGGATCTAAACTGTGTTTTTCATTTATTAGCACTTTGGATAGCAACAAATGTTTCCAAACACCTGAGAACAGGAGAAATTCAGACACATTGGAAAGGCTTTGGGGGTTAAAAATAAGAATATTTCACAAACTGACCACCAGCATGAAATGATAGAATGTATGATGCAAATGGTAACAACGTGAACAGATAAGGATCTTCTGCCATGTATCTCCCTGACCATTCCTTGTACTTTCTATTTTCATAAAAAACCCTCAGTAAAGACAGAGAACTCTTTAATTGACTGACAAAAGTTTCTAATACTCTAGAATGAAATTTATAAAATAAATTACGTTAGATCATATAATATTAAAGAAAGTTTTGTATCATGCACACTTGCTTTTTTGATTGGGATGGTTATAAGACTTTTCTACTAATGATACTGACATCAGTTGAAATATTTACTCAAAGCCTCATACTGCAAAACTGCGTAGATGGGAATTATAAGTATACATAAATTAGCACTGAATAAACTCTATTGGGTCTGGGAATAAGTTGAATTTTATCCAGGAAACTTTACCAGCATATGTGTTATGCTTCTGAACACTTTTCCATTAAAGCGATGTGATCCAGGGTTTATATGTATGCCTTTAAAAATAGTTCAATATATTGTGTTTTCATCATTTAGAATTTATTTTAAAATAATTATTTTATGTATATTATTATTTGTGTAGAGGAATAACTCAATTTCTAACATTCTTATATAAGGTCTGAACAAACAGGCACACACATTGATAACTATTCATAATTAATGAAAGTCAACACATTATACATGCTTAAAATACAGAAGTAGACTACAAAGAAGTAATATAAATGAGAATTTGGGTTAGTTAGAAGATGGTCATTTAAATTACAAAATGACTTCTTTGTTACAAGAAGTTTCATTTAATTATTTAAGAAAGAGGTCACAGTTCTATTTCTATTGTGATATTATTCCTCATAATGAGCTAAATGATCTTTCAGTTTTTTTTCATAGTATTATGTGTGACTGGCTTTTATTGATTCTTCATAAACTGTGCTTAATAACTTCAGATATAGCTTCCTAGTTAATTAAATATACTATAATTTGGCTAAGGATGTAAGTATATCCCTTCAATTTGTTTTAGATTATCACCTTTTTGGTGTTATACATATTTGTCCTAATAAAATAACGAAGCATTATAATATAGTGATGCAAAGAGCACATTAGGAATCTTTTTCTTATCTTGATTTATTTGTGTTGAAATAGCTGGGTAACAGAAGAAAGATATCTACAATTTCTGATGGGCTTTTAAGGTACTGTATTATACTGTCTTCATTTTCTAACCTCTTCCTCACGTTGCCTTAATTAGTGAGCTTCTTTAGAATACGAGCCACACCTCATTTATGTTGAAATCTCCAGCATCGGCTACAATGACTGGAACATGGAATATATGCAATAAACTAGACCTCTGTATTCTGAAGCTCAGTGTCTTTTTTTTCTATTTCTTTTCTTCCTTTATAATGAAAATAACAATTACAATATATTATACAGCTATGACAGGAAGAATAAAGTGTTATGTTTAGTAAAAATCATTTTAACTTAAAAAACAGTATAAATTGTAATGGATTTTATTATAAATATTTTACTAATTCTTTAAAATTCAGCTTAAATCATGTATCTTCCTGAAGATGTTCTGATTATTTCAGTTTACAATGATGTCTTCCTTTTCTACACTCCAATTTTTCTGTTTAGACAATAAACAAATTAGAAAATAAGACAATTACATGTTGTGGAAACAAGGGTGACCTTAGCCCGGTATGTGCATTATGTGGAGGAAAAGGCTGAGGCCCAGAGAAACAGTGGGAAGAACTGGAATCTTTTGACTCTCAGGCGGCCCCTCCTGCTATGATTGTAATGATGAGGAACTGAAAGACAAGCATGTGAAGAAGCAGCTCAGTCTGTTTATCTGTAAAATCAACAGACTTTAAAATAGGCTGTCTAGAGAATTATTTGTTTCGGCACTGATCACAATATGTGTGCCATGTTGATTCTCCAACACAATTGTTCGTTCCTGAAGATGTTACAAATAAATTATGCACCACGGAATCTGCCTTTAGAAAAATGCCTCTATATTAGCAGATGCCATTCTTCCCATTCCATAAGGTAAAATGAAGCCATAGGGCATGACCAGCCTCAATTCTACTCCCTCAAGGAAATGAACCTCGGCAGTCTTTCCTGTGTTTCCTCCAGAGTGATGGTACTAAGGGGAGGGGGAAAAATTCATGTTTGTTCAAGACAGATTCCTCAGTCTTAGTTTTTAACCAGCTCCTTTTTTTCTCTCTGATACCTTGCCCCATAAATTATTCCCACTTTCCATAAATTTTCACCATTTTACTCCCTTGTACCACATTTTCTATCAACATATTTACTGCAGTCCTCTTCTAAACAAGTCTTGCCTCTGTGGCCCTCTGCTGCCACCATCCTCTCTCTCTTTTTTCTCCTTCTTGAAAAAGGTATCTCAATTTATTTTTTCCCTAATTTGATTCCTACTGGTTAACCTGCTGCAATCAGGCATGGATCCAGATCTGCAGGGCATGAAACTTACACGCAGTGAAGGTCTTTGATGACGCTTCAGTGGCTTCATGATACATCTACCCTTACTTGAAAACTGATTTCTCTTTTAACCAACTACCACGAATGTTCTTTTTAAAGTTACCAGATACTTGGTAGGTGCTAAGCAAGAGGACACACTTGAAACTTGTTAGGATGAATTCATAATTTTATGTTCAAAATACTTATCCCATGTGGCTTCAAAACTGTTGCTTCATTGTCTTTGAGCATCCAGTACTACTAATGAAGCTTGACAGCCATCTGATTTTCATTCCTGGATAAGTAACCTTTTTTCCTGTTCACCCCAAAGCCCTCCCAAGGTTTTACGCTCTTTTGTGTATTTATTCTTCTGAAATTCAGGAAGAATAATCTCAGTGTGGGTTTGTTTATAGACATTGTGCCTGACAGTAAATTGTATAATACAAAGATTCCAAAAGTATTTCCAGCTATGGAAATTTACTTCTATTTTCCAGTGATTAATTCTTCTTAAAGTTGTGAAGTAATATGAAATATTATGTAATTTATGTAAAATATAAACATATACAAAAATATGTATGTAAATTCATTAAAATATGTGAAAGAATATGACTCAAACAATTAACTATGGTTATCTTTGGGAAGATATTGTTTGAGAAAAATGGTAAAGAGGAATATTTACTTTTAATGATATTTTTAAACAACTCATCATGTATTTAATGTAGAGTATACCGAACATACTTTAAAAGTATACGTGAAAAGGTTTTGACATATGTGTACATCCATGAAACCATCATCTCAAATAAGAATATGTTTCCATAACCTCTAAAAGTTTCTCCAGTCTCTTTGTGACCCTCTCACTAGTTCTTATTCATACGCTTCTATTTCAAGGTTATTACTGATTTTCTTTTTGTCACTATCAATGAGCTTGTATATTCTGGAATCTTATGTAAATGGAATCATACTGTATGTATTTTTTTCTCTGGCTCCTTACACTCTAATCATCTTGAGAGTCATCATGTTGTATCAATAGTTAACAGTTTAGTCCTTACTCTGCTGGGATTTTGATTAATATTGCCTTTTATATGTCTTAAAACATACAAAAATCAATTTAGAAAGAACAGTCATCTTAACAATATTGAGACTTCTAGCCAATGCTCCTTTAAATTCTAACAGCAATGATTTAAGGTTTTCAGTGGCATGTAGGATATACCCCTATTTAATATTTTATGCTATCTAGTAGTATCATTTTTATATTTCATTTTCAAATTGTCCTTTTTTATGTCCTGCAACCTTGCTAAACTTCCTTATTATTTAGTTTGGTAGGTGTCATTGCATTTTTTTCCTCTCTTTCTGTATATATACACATATATATATATGTATATATATGTGTGTGTGTGTATATGTGTGTGTACATATATGTGTGTATATATGCATGCATATATACACACATATGTAAACATGTAGTCAGCAAATAAGGATTATTTCTTCCTTCTCTTAAAATCTGGATGAATTTTATTTTTTTGTCTTGTCTTATTGTACTGGCTAAAACTTTGAGCTCAATCTTGAAAAGAAACAGTGAAATCAGACATGTTTTTCTGTTTCTGATCTTAGGGTAAGAGCATTCAGTCATTTACAATCATTGTTCATGACTGCTCTTTATCAGGATGAGGGATTCCTATTCTTTCTCTAATTTCCTGAGAGTTTTCACAGGAGCTGATATTAGATCTTGTAACATGCTTTTTCTTCTTTTTTGAGATTGTCATGTGTTTTGTTTTTATAATAATTTGTTAATATGTGGAATTAATGATTGCTTTTTGACTATTATACCAACTCTTCTCCACTTGATCACAATGTATTATCCTTTATATTATTGTTGAGTTTAATTTGCTAGCCTTTAGTTTAGAATATTTACATCTATGTTCATGGCGGATATTGGTCTGTAGTTTTCTTTTCTTGTAATATGACTTCCTGCTTTTAGCACCAGAATATGGCTAGAAGTATTTCCTCCTCTTCAAATTTCCAGAAGAATTTAATTAGAATTGGTATTATTTGTCTTTCAATAACTGATTGAATTTGCTTGTAAAACTGTCAAATACTGGGTGTTGTATTGAGCATGTTAAACTACAAATTAAATTAGTAGATATTAAACATTCAGAATATCTATTTCTTATTGAAATTGCTTTAATGGTTGTTTCTATTAAGAAATTTGCTCATTTAATTCACATTTTTATATTTATTGACATAAAATTGTTCAGGATCGTCTGCTTTTAACTTTTTACTATTTGTAGAATCTGTAGTGATGCCACTTCTCTTATTCTTGCCATGGATAATTTGAGTCGTCTATTTTTTCCTGATTCATCTGACTGGGATGTTATAAATTGTAATGATCTTCTCAAAGAACTATCTTTGGTTTTATTCGTTTTCTCCATTGTTTTCCTCTTGTCCATATAATTGATTTCTGCTCTATTTAGTTTCTTTATTCTTCTTATTTTTGGTTTAATTTCTTTTTCAAGTTTCTTAATGTTAGTGTTGAATATTAAGCATAGGGTTTAGTGCCTTCCTTGTATTCTAATTTAAGCTTTCAGTACTATAAATTGCCTCTTTTTGTTACTGCTTTTGATGTGTTTTGTTTTCATTTACATTTAGTTTAAATTGCTTTCTGCTTCCTCCTTTGATTATCTCTTTGATGTATGCATTATTTAGAAATGTGTTATTTTGTTTCTAAATATGTGAAAATATTCCAGGGATCGTTCTGGTATTGATTTCTAATTTAATTCCATTGTGGTCAGATCATGTATTTTTGTCCAAAATACAGTCTAATTCTCTCTTAGCTACACAGGTTAGCCATATTCAATATGAGAGTGGGATACTTGAGGGAATCAATACTAGGGTTTATTTTAGCTGTCAGGAGTGTCTATTATGAACCAGTCTACAAGCAACTAGGGATCCAACATGCTCATATAGAATTTACATTGTATTTAGAGGTGCTAAAATAAAAATATACACCAGTAAGTGAACAAATTACTTATAGATTGCCATAGTACTTTACAAGAATTATAAGATACAGTGGTAAAATTTAAAAGGGCTGGCTAGTGCTGTTTTATTCAAGATAACCAGAAACAGACTATCTGCAGAAGAACAATTGAGACATGGGGATAAGAATAAGCCATTCAAATGGCAGAGGGAATAATAAAAGAGCTTGGTGTTAGAGAGACAAAAGTGTGGATTGACAACGGCTGGAATTTAAGTGCACATGGTATGACACATGTTTGGAGAAGTCAATAGAAACCATAAGATCAGTTATTTCAGTCTTATTCCAAGTAATCTAGAAACTGAATGAAGGGTTTTAAGCAGGGAGATCAGCATAATCTTGTTAACCTCCAAAAAGAAATAATTTGGCTGTTGTATGGAGGATTGAAGCCTAGGCTTCAGTAGAGATAAATAATAGATGTATGACTGAACAGAATCAAACTTGACACACAGATATCAGTTAGAAAGCTACACAGTTTTCCAGGAAGACTAGGCTGCTGGAAATGAATTATAAGAGAAGTAGAAAGATAATAAATAGTTTTAGAGGGTAGCGCCCATAAGATTTGTTGATGAATTGGGTAAGGATGATGAGAGAAAAGAATAAATGTCAAGAACATTAGGCTAAGTGAAAGAAGTCAAACACAAATGACTACTTGTCTGAATGATCCATTTATTTGACTTTAGAGAAAAGGTAAAATTCTAGTGACAAAAAGCCTATAAGTAGCTATCTAGGTCAGAGAACCAGAGAAAGGAATCACCTCTAATGCATCAGAGGAATTGTTTAGGATGATTGGAGTTTTCTATACCTTACTTGTGGTGGAGGGCATATCTACTGTCTATATATAATTATCCAAATTCATATAACTATACACCTACACTGAGGGAATTTTATTATATGTAGATTATAACATAATATAATTATTGTAAATATTTAAATATAAAATGGAACATAATTACAAATAGTACTATAGATAAGGATAGCTACTTCAAGGTACAAACAACAAGTCAAATTTTAGTATACCGTAAATACTCCATAAACATATCTGCTAAGAATATAAAAATATTGTAAGAATGGGCTAAGAATATATGAACATGAAAATTAACAAAAACTATTTAAATGGTCAAAACAGAAAAACAGGCTTATGGATTCATCTTTGACCTATAAAAGTACTGAAAGACTGGAAGTCGTTGTTCTTTTCCTTGCAACATACACGGGCTGGTAAAAACTAAAAATAAATGCTTTTCTTTGAAATTATCAGAGAATTTAAGTTAAAGGGCCCAAGTGGTTTTACCAGTGAACTAAACCAAATAATGTATGGAAGAAATAATATCAATTTTACACAATATGTTTCAGAAAATAATGGAGGAAAGAACACTTTTTAGTTGAAAGAACAGTGTTACCTTATCACCAAATTTATCTAAGAAATTACCAAAACTACAGACCAATATTTCTCATGAACATAGATACAAAAATTCTTTATAACATATTAGCAGATTCACTTCAGCAAAATATAAAAATATAATACATCAGGATTCAGGAATGTAAGGAAGTCTGGTTCAACATTTGTAAATCAATCATCATAACTTCTCATAGAACCAGAGAAAAGATGATATATTTTAAATATGTGGAAAAGTATTTTATAAAGTTCAACAACTATTCATGAAAAAAAATTCAAAAACCCAAACATCAAAGATAATTTCTACAGGTTTATATGAAAAACACCTACTGGCAACATCACACTTAATGAGACACTGAACACTTTTCCTCTAAAATCAGGAACAAGGCAGTATGTCATCTTGCCACTCCTATTCAATATGGACATTCAAGAAAAAAATAAATAATTGGTATATGTAGGAAGGCAGGCCTCTGAATGACTCTGGCCAACCCAGATCTTCCCTCTTCCTCTTGCAGTTCTTAGAAAAACCACAGAACGGGCTGAGAATGAAATATCCTGAGATAAGAATGAGGTGCTCACAGGAACAGAAAACCAAACACTGCATTTTCTCACTCATAAGAGGGAGTTGAACAATGAGAACACATGGACACAGGGAGGGGAGCATCACACACTGGGGCCTGTTGGGGGGTTGGGGGGATGGGAAGGGAGAGCATTAGGACAAATTCCTAATGCATGAGGGGCTTAAAACCTATATGATGGGTTGATGGGTGCAGCAAACCACCATGGCACATGTATACCTACGCAACAAACCTGCATGTTGTGCACATGTATCCCAGAATTAAAGTATAATAAATTTTAAAAAATGGCAAAAACAACATTACAGGCCAGTGGGGAAAAAAAAAAGAAAGAATGAGGTGTTCAGAGCAACTTGCACTGTGTCCTCATTCCTTTGAAGAAAGAATATTCTTTATTGCTTAAGATCAGTGATCTAAGTTCTGCTCAGGATATATAAAGCCAAGGTGGACTGTTTTCAGAGTCCATTGGCAGTGGTGTGATGTCAGGCACATGAAGATGAAACCTCACACCCAACACACAACTTTCCTGAGCCTTGAGATTGCCGTGTATGTAAGGAGAGAATTCGAAAAACAGCAAGAGAGAAACATCTAGTCAATTACAAGGGAACCCCATCAGAATAACAGCAGATTTCTGGGAAGAAACCTCAGAGGGTAGGATAAAATGGGATGATATATTCAAAGTGCTGACCTCTGCTAGCCAAAACTACATCCAGCAAGGGTATCCTTCATAAATGAAGGAGAAATAAAGTATTTCCCACACAACCAAAAGCTGAGGTACTTCATCACTAATAGACTGGCGCTACAAGAAATGTTTAAGGGGGCCAGGCATGGTGGCTCACACCTGTAATCCCAGCATTTTGGGAGGCTGAGGCGGGTAGATCACCTGACATCGAGAGCTCGAGACCAGCCTGACCAACATGGGGAAAGCCCATCTCTACTAAAAATACAAAATTAACCAGGCATGGTGGCGCATGCCTGTAATCCCAGCTACTGGGGAGGCCGAGCAGGAGAATTGCTTGAACCCAGGAGGCGGAGGTTGCGGTGAGCCGAGATCACACCACTGCACTCCAGCCTGGGCAACAAGAGCAAAACTCGATCTCAAAAAAAGAAAGAAATGTTTAAGGGAGTCTTACTCCAGCCTGGAAATGAAGGAATAATATCTACCATTATGATAAAATATAAAACTCACTGGTAGAGCAAACACACAAATAAGGAAGAAAAAGGACTCAAATATTACCATTACAAAAATACTACCATACCACAATGATGAGCAGTAAGAGAAAGATAGGAACACAGGATACAGAAAACAATCAGAAATTAATAAAATGACAGGTCTAAGGACTCACATATCAATAATAATCTTGGATGTAAAAAATTTAAATTTTCCACATAAAAGATATAGTCTAGTTGATTGAATTTTTTAAATGACCCAACTATATTCTGCCTGCAAAAACTTATTTCAACTGTAAGGACATGTATAGATTGAAAATATAGGAAGGGAAAAAGATATTATATGAAAATGGAAACTGAAAGTGAGGAGAAATAGCTGTATTTACATCAGATAAAACAGACTTTAAGTCAAAAACAGTAAAAAGAGACAATGAAAGACATTGCCTAATGATAAAGGGATCAATTCAACAAGAGGTCATAAAAATTATAAACATGTATGTGTCTAATGCTGGAGCATCCAAATAAAGCAAATATTATTAGATCTAAAGAGAGAGAGAGACTCCAATACAATAACATTTGGGGACTTCAGCACCCCACTTTCTGCATTAGATGCATTATCTAGACAAAAAATTAACTGAACATTAGATTAAGTGGACCTAACAGACATGTACACATGTCACCCAGCAGCTGTAGAATACACATTCTTCTCATCAGGACATGGAACACTTTCAAAGGATTTTAAAAAATTGGAATGTATCAAGTATCTTCTCAGACCACAATGAAATAAAATTAGAAATCAATAACAAGAGGAACTTGGGAAAATGAACAAATACATGGAAATTAAACAACAATGCTCCTGAATAACCACTGAGTTAAGGAAGAGATTATAAAGGAAATAAAAATTTTTCTTGAAACAAATGAAAATCAAAATACAATATACCCAAACCTATGGGATACAGCAAAAGCAGTGCTAACAGGAAAGTTTATAGCAATAAATGCCAACATCAAAAAAGTAGAAAGATTCCAAATAAACAATCTATGATGCACCCCAATAAACTCCAAAGGAAGAACAAACCAAAAACAAAATTAGTAGAAGAACAGAAATAATGAAGTTCAGAACCAAACTAAATGAAGCAGAGACTAAAAAAATACAAAGACTTAATAAAACAAAAAAGTTGATATTTTGGAAAGATAAACAAAATCAATAAACTTCTAGCTAGACTATCCAAGAAAAAAATACATAAGATTGAAATAAACTCAGAAATGAAAAAAGAGACATTACAAATAATAACACAGAAATACAAAATATGATCAGACAATAGATAAACAACTATACAGTAACTGGAAAACTTAAACCAAGTGGATAAATTAATGAACATATTCAATCAGCCAATATTGAATCAGAAAGAAATAGAAAGCCTAAATAGACCAATAATAAGTAATGATATTAAAGTTTAAATTTCAAAAATCTCTTATGAATGAAAAGTATGGGACTGGATGGCTTCATTGCCAAATTCTACCAGACTTCAAAAACTAACACCAAATTTCCAACTATTAAAAAAACTGAGGAAGAGAGAATTCTTCCTAATTTATTCTATGAGGAAGACATTATCCTAATACCAAAACCAGTCGAAGACGCAATTAAAAAAGAAAAGAAAAGAAAAACAAACCAACAGGCTAATATCCCCGAGAACATAGAAGCAAAAATTCTCCACAAAATACTAGCAAACTGAATGCAAGAGCACAATAAAAAGATAATGTACCATGATCAAGAGGGGTTTATTCCAGGGATGCAAGGTAGTACAACATATATAAATCAATCAACATGATACATAACATCAACAAAATGAAGGGGAAAAAACCATATGACCATCTCAGTAGATGCAGAAAAATCATTTGATAAAATTCAACATTTTTTCATTATAAAAAAATCTCAACAAACTAGATTAAAGGAACATATCTCAATATAATAAAAGCCATATATAACATACCCATAGCAAACATCAAACTGAGTGGGGAAAAGCTGAAAGCCTTTCCTGTATGAATCAGAACAAGACAAGGAGGCTCACTTATACTACTCCTATTCAACATAGTTCTGGAATTTCTAGCCAGAGCAATCCGACAAGAGAAATGAATAGACCAGGTATTGTGGCACATGCATGTAATCCCAACATTTTGGAAGGTCAATGTGGGTGGATCACTTGAGCTCAGGAGTTCGAGACCAGCCTGGGCAACATGACGAAAACCTGTCTCTACAAAAAATAAAAAAATTAGCTGGGCATGGTTGTACACACCTGTGGTCCCAGCTACCAGAGAGGCTGAGGTGCGAGGATCTCTTGAGCCTGGGAGGCAGAGATTTCAGAGTGTGCCACTGCATTCCAGCCTGGGTGGCAGAGCAAGATCATGTCTCAAAAAAATAAAGAGAGAGAGAGAAAGAGAAATAAAAGGCATTAAAATTGGAAAGGAAGAAGTCAACTGTCCCATTTTGCAGATGATATAATCTTATATATATATTAGTAGTGTTTCTATACACCCATAATGAACTAGCTGAGAAGGACATCAAGAAGGCAATCTCATTTAAAATAGCTAAAATGTATTTTAAAATATGTAAGAATAAATTTAACCAAAGAGGTAAAAACTCCTCTACAAGGAAAACTACAAAACAGTGATAAGAAGGCAGAGCCAAGAAGGCCAACTAGATTCAACCAGGAAGAGCTTCTTGCACCAAGAGAGACTAAACCATCAAATAGACCAGCATACTCGAACCGTTCTTTGGAAAGAAGGCAGTGAGAGTTGACAGAGGAAGGACACAGACCCTGGGGCTGAAAGAGGAGGAAGCTTGAACAATGCATGGGGTTGCTGAGCACCAGGACTTGCTCCTGGCCCCAAACAGCTCCTAGGGAAGGGATAAGTTTTATAGGTGTGAAGTGGCCCACTCTCACCATGGACCTCTGGGATCCTCACTGTGGGAGACCCCATGATCTCCATGGATTTCTGATGTAGTAGGGAGAACTGCCTGGAGAGTTGTCAGAGAGAACTCCAGCCATTGCAGAGCCAAGAAGTTTTGGCACAGGAATGGCTGCAGCACTGCATGGCCATGGGCACCCATCCCCCAGGTCTCACCATACTTTTCTAGGCAGTTTCAGCCTTTGATAGCTGCTAGACCTGGATAGAACAGTGCAATCTTGGCCATGGGATGAGGCCACTCTGATCTGAGCACGCTGCTGACTGACAGTTTCTTCCAGGGTCCCTCCCTGGCTGAACCTGTTTACAGCACAGCCTCAGCTTGCCAGCAGCCACTGCCATAGCTCTTTCTCTGGCAGAGCTGCCTACTCATGGGATTACTTTTATAGACAGACCTCTGCAAGTGCATACCCACTTGCTGTCTTCCCCCACCAGCACACACCTGCTTACAGCTTTGCCTGGCAGCGTGCATTTGCCTGCAACAACCTCCTCTCCCATCCTTTCCAGCATTCATATGCATGTAAACCCACTGCCACCTCTGCCACCTCACCAGAGTGCTTCTGCTGGCAGCCCGTGTTGGAGTGTTCTTGCCAGTGGGAACAATTGGGAACATGTCAGCCCCTCCAGTGCAACAGGTGTTTAACCTCAAGTGGCCAGAGAATAAACAAGCAGGCCAGGTCCCAGCCTGTCAGGGTTAGAGTATGCAGGCCAGGAGTGCTGAGCTGAGCCTTGGCCCATAATAGCATCCAGAAACAAAGCCAATTGACTAAACCCAACTTACACTATAGTTGAATCCTCAAGGGCATCAAAGAACATAAAAGAAAAAGTCCCATCCAAGCCAGCAACTTCAAAGATTAAAGGAACATAACCCCACGCAGATGACAAAGAACCAGTGCAAGAACACTGGCAACTCTAAAAACCAGAGTGTTTTCTAACCTCCATGCAACCACACTAGCTCCCCAGCAGTGGTTCTTAATCATACTGAAATGGTTGAAATGACAGATACAATTCAAAATTAGAATGGCAAGGAAACTTTTTGAGTTACAGGAAAAGGTTGAAATCTAATTCGAGGAAGACAGTAAAACAGTTCAAAAGTTGAAAGATGACATAGCCATTTTAAGAAAGAACCAAACTGAACTTGTAGAAATGAAAATTTCACTATAGGAATTTCGAAGTGCAATTGGAACCATTTATAACTGAAGAGACCAAGATGAAGAAGAATCACAGAGCTCAAAGACTGCTTTTTCAAATCAATGTAGGCAGACAAAAATTTAAAGAAAAAAGAATTTTAAAAATGAACAAAACCTCTCAGAAATATGGGATTATGCGAAGAGACAGAAACCATGAATAATTAGCATTCCTAAAAGAGATGGACAGAGAGCAAGCAACTTGAAAAACATAGTTGAAGATATTGTCCATAGAAATTTTCCCACCCTCACTAGAGAGGTCAACATGCAAATTCAGGACTTCCAGAGAAATCCTGCAAGATGCTGTACAAGACAATGCTTCTCAACATGTATAGTTATCACATTACCTAAAGTCAATGACAGCTAAAAAATCGTATAGGCAGCTAGAGAGAAGGGGCAGGTCACATATAAAGGACACCCCATCAGGCACCATTTTCCACTAAAGCAACCAGGACTTCTTGGAAAAATGGCTAATTTCATGTCTGGGTTAGGGAATATACAAGAAAAGGCTGGGTGCATCTTCTAACACCAGAAAGAAGGGAAATTCTGAAAAATCAAAACAATTGGTGCATTGGTTGTTTTCACATGCTATAAAGAATACTTGAGACTGGGTAATTTATAAAGAAGGGCGGTTTAATTGACTCACATTTCTGCATGGCTGGGAAGGCCTCAGGAAACTTACAATCATGGTAAAAGGCAAAGGAGAAGAAAGTACCTTCTCCACAAGTCAGCAGGAAAAAGAGTGTGAAGGAGGAACTGTCAAACACTCCTAAAACCATCAGATCTCGTGAGAACTTACTATCGTGAGAACAGCATGGGGGGAACCACACCCATGATCCAATCCCTTCCCACCAGGTCCCTTCCTCAATACATAGGGATTATGGGGATTATAATTCCAGATGATATTTGGGTGGGAACACAGAGCCAAACCATATCAATTGGGATATATATAAGGGACACAAGAACCAGTAAAAGAGATCCCAATGGCCTAAGGTGGAACAATTTGATAAATAAAGTCAATAATGTAGTATTGGATTATATTCCAAAATATAAAATAACTATCCATAATTTGTACTTATATAAGTGATTCAATAAATCAATCCCTGGAGAAGAAAATACACATTTTTCTTCTAAATTCCAAACTCTTCATATAGATACACCCCCTCAAGGAGGTGGAATGCAACTGCCACCCCTTAAGTGTGGAATAGACTTATTTCTTTATTTTATTTTAAATTTACACATAATTGTACATATTTCTGGGGTACATTGTAATTTTTGATACCTATAATGTATAGTGATCAGATCAGGTTAATTAGCATATCCATCATCTCAGACACTTATCATTTCTTTGTGTTTGGAATATTGGATATATTGGAAATCAATATTATTTTTCCCCATAGAATACAGCATGGAAATGGGAGATAAAGATAAATAAGTATACATTGAATAATCTGGTAAACACTACCTTAATCAGGTACGAGTATCATCAGTGTTGGTATCATCAGTGATAAAGTTCAGTCAATTACACTTATCATTGATAATATTGTGTTGAGAACAGCACTTTATATCTTTGGACTTCCAAGTCAAACCCATAGCCCTAGTATATTTTTTAAAAAATCCATCAAATACCACTTGAAAAAAATTCTACAAAATACCTGACCAATATTTCTCAAAACTGTCAATATCACCAAAAACAATTAAATCTGAGAAATTACACAGCTCAAAGAAGTCTAAGGAGACATGATACATAAATGTAATGTTATATTCTAGATAAGATACTGGAAAAATGAAAAAACATTAGAAAAAAGCTAAAAAACTAAAGTATGGAGTTTAGTTAATAGTAACAATAATAGCGGCTTATAATATAATAACATAATAATGGTAGTTATTTATATTAGTTATATATATCAATATTTGTTAATTATTTATATATTTATATAATTTTAATCATGGATATTATTTGTTATATAAATCAATTAATATTAATATTCATTTATATATTAATATTGATTCATTTATTATGACAAATACACCATGGTAATATAAGATATAAGAAGTTGGAAAAATTGGGAGTGGGGTATAAGAAAAGTCTGTAAGGTCTTTGATAGTTTTATGTTAATATTAAAGTATTCCAAAATAAAACATTCATTAAAAATGTATACAACACTTGTTAACTTTGCATGCAATCAAAATTTTTAATTTACACTACAAAATCTGTTCTCATGGATCTGACTGCCAAAGCCTAAAAACAATAATAACACAAAATGTCAAAATTCTTTTAGGTAAATGAACACTCTCATATATCTCTGCTGGGTATAAACATTTCTACAATTAAGTATGGTTGAAAGAACATCTTTTTTTTTTTCTGGTAGGCAACTGGAAGGAAGTATAGTTGCCTTCCTAATACATATGACATGTGAAAAGGTAAACTACTGTGTTTTAGACAATATTAACACATTTGTAATTTCAAATTTCCCTTTCAATTTACTCTGGCCAAAATTCCTTAGTTCAAATGGCCATGTTTATAATATGTTTATGTTTATTTTTCCCATAGGAAAATATTTTCTCAATTTTTAAACACATTTTTTATATTTATGAATGTCAAAATTTTTTGAAATTCATCATATCTAATTATAAGCTGATGGCAATGCCTCATTAAATGTCTAAAAACAGATATAAAACTGGGGTTATCAAACACCTTTATCAACCACCTGGCAATCTCAAACTGATGATCATTCTGAATTTCATAAAGTATAAAATCTTTTTGTGGGAAAATTCTGAAATCTATATAATAGAAAATCAGATGAACAACCTGGAACTATCCTCCTGAAACAGGAAGAATGTAACAATAATATAACTTTTTCTTTTGTAACAGTTTATGATAACACTTTACAGAAGAGAAAGTTATATTATTGTTACATTCTTACTCTATCAGGGAGATAATACTTACTCTTATTAGTTATACTTTTAAAAATGTGAATACTTTCACATGTTATCTCATTTAATATGGCAAATAAATGATAGCTTTCAAGAATTAATAGTACTCAAGGACATAAATATACCTTTAGAAAACTAAGCTTTGGTGGAGTTTAAGTCACCAAAATAGGATCAATATTTTCCTTGCACAATCTTGCAAGGGAATAATTTATTAGTATGTGTTTTAAATGTTGGTATATCTTTAACAAGTGTTATTTATGTGTTGTTACTTGGTCAGTTTTCATCCATAACCAATACTACCAGTAGTTACTCTTTCATTTATAATGAACAATGTTGTGTTTGATGATTTCAGCTTTTAAAGGTAAATACCATTCTCCTTTGTTAAAGAGCAATCAATTATCAAGACACGCCAACTAATATAGTTTTAGAGTTAGCTCTCCAAACATCACTGACATGAAATCTTTCATTGTTACCCAAGACTTATAAAGAGACTTAATAAAATGACTAATATACTATATCAAAAAAGTAACACACTATATGTGAATAAACACACACAATACACACTATGCATGAGTGTATGTACATGTGTGTATGCATATGTACTGAAAATGTCATTTTGTATACACAAAAAGCAGGAAATTCATATTAACTGAGTTTTGCAATATATTTATATCATAACACTCCTGAATTTTACAGTAAGGATGAATCATTAGTCTCTAGTATTTCTTTGCTGAAATGGTTACTCACATTCATGTTTAATAGCTGTAGTGATAGACTTTATATGGTAATATGCCAGGCTTATTTTGACAGATTCAGCAATGAAGTTATTTTCCACATGCAGTAATTAGGTTTAGTGACAGCCATTACAATAATACAGATATTTAACCAAATAATGCAATGCAGTGTGTTAATTCCAAATGATTTCTTGTGAATGTTAATTTGTTTCTCATCATATTATTGTTATAGGTTTTGGGTGTTGGGTTTTATTTTGTTTTGTTTTGCCGACTCTGAAGAAACTAACCCAAATTTTAATATGAGGATCTCCCAGGAGCTTCTCTTCTGCTAAAACTGAAGGCAAATTTACTTGCAGCACTTCCAATTCATCCTGGATACAGGAGGAGTCATTACCTGAAAAGTCATGCAGCTTACACCAGCAGGATTTATAAAGCAAGGAAGAGAACAAACAACCTCTGATTGAGAATAATCAGATTTCACCTTGCTGTTATCTAGATCTTTCAACTTCTGCTTTCTGGATTTCTTCTATTTGCAAATATCTGTGCTATCTATGTTAGTGTTTATATTTTAACTTATTTATTTGTATCTTATTGGCCCTAAGTCACTCCAATCTTGGATTAACTGTGAGGACACCAGAACATTTGTGGACTGAACAAAAAGTTTAGGTTTTAGATTTAAAGTAGAATATGGATCTTTTAAAAGATCCAATTTCTTAACTTGTTGCTAAAATTTCTTCAATCTCAATGATCTCTCTGGGCAATAGTCTAAAATACTAACAACTTTCTATGATTTTGTAAAGCAAGTTGAAATCATGATATATAAATTGGTCTTCAATTTAATTGGTCTTTTAGAAGAAAATAGGGAAATGTACCAAGTTGTTTTACTTGGTTTTTTCATTTATTTAAATTCCACAGTAAAATTTATATCTGATCCTACTCTGCTTATAAAATGTAGTGTCAATGATTATTATTCAGCATAAATTATATGATTCTTTGATATGCTTGAGATGTTTAACTAATTTGAGTTGCACTACAGCAATATTTATATAAATTGTTCTCTTAAGAGACTAGAACCATCTCTTCTTGCTTGACTGTATTTACTAAGTTAAGAAACATCTATTTTGTTTCAAGCACTGTTTTAGATAGATGTTAGAAATAAAATAATGAGTGAGAAATACACCATTTTTGTCTTACAGCTCCTACAGTCAATAGGTAAGACGGAAGGTTAAACAAAAAACTATGCATTTTCTGTTAATTGGTATGACAGAAAATTTCAGGAAACCATTTTTCCACAGAAATTTGAAAAATTGTTACTAACAATGGGATTTGATGAAACAGATATGCTACAACTGGAGAATAGTCTAGGTCACAGGCTAAGATGTCTTTAAACATCAGTGTATTAGTGTCAAGCCAAATTGAATTTATTAGAATTGGGAATGTCAGGTAAAAATGAACATATATAATTTTGAAATTAAAATGCATTTGTTTTGAAAGATTAAAATACCTACATCAAATCAAATCCCAGGTGATTCTCAAAACATTCTTATTTTCCCTAGTAACCTATAGATTTTCTTCCATAAATAAAGCTGATCTGTTGTTGTACCTATCCATACTTTAGCCTTTACAATCTCTTGGAAGTAATACATTTCATGAAATTTTTACCTTTTGTATGAAATAGTAAATTAATTGACGTTTCCTAAATTTACAAGCGTGAAGCAGTAATTACATTTATTCAGCATAAATCTATGAAGGGAATGCCTCCTTTGCACTGTTCTCTGATTTGTTGTTGACTTAGCTCATGCCCATTTTATTAGGGTCACACATTAAATAAAATTTATAATATAGAAATTTTTAAATGTCTTAAGCATTCATTAAAAACTGACTTAGATCATATGAAATCAACGGTAAAAATATAGACTGAATTCTTACTTCACAGAACATTGAGCTTTATCTTGATAGCACAGGGCTGTGAGTCAGTCTCTGAATGGTTTGGCTCTGTGTCCCCACCCAAATCTCATGTTGTAGCTCCCATAATTCCCATATGTTCTGGGAGGGACCTGATTGGAGAAAACTGAATCATGGCGGTGGGTCTTTCCCATGCTGTTCTCATGAAAGTAAATGGGTCTCATGAGATCTGATGGTTCTAAAAAATGGGAGTTTCTCTGCACAAGCTCTTTTTTTGCCTGCTGCCATCCATGTAAGATGTGACTTGCTCCTCCTTGCCTTCTGCCATAAGTGTGAGACCTCCCCAGTCATGGGGAACAGTAAGTCCAATTAAACCTCTTTCTTCTGTAAGTTGCCCAGTCTCTGCTATGTCTTTATCAGCAGTGTGAAAACAGACTAACACAGTAAATTGATACCGGGAGTGGGGCATTGCTAAAAGGATACCCGAAAATGTGGAAGTGACTTTGGAACTGAGTAACAGACAGAGGTTGAGGAAAATGTGGGAAAGTTTGGAACTTCTCAGAGACTTGTTGAATGACTTTGACAAAAATGCTGATAGTGGTATGAATAATAAGGTCCAGGCTGAGGTGGTCTCAGACAGAGATGAAGAACTTGTTGGGAACTGGAACAAAGATGACTCTTGTTATGTTTTAGCAAAGAGACTAGTGGCATTTTGCCCCTGCCCTAAAGACTTGTGGAACTTTGAACTTTAGAGAGATGATTTAGGGTATCTGGTGGTAGAAATTTCTTTTTCTTTTTCTTTTTTTTTTTTTTTTTTGAGACTGAGTCTTGCTCAGTTGCCCAGGCTGGAGTGCAGTGGTGTGATCTCGGCTCACTGCAACCTCTGCCTTTCAGATTCAAGTGATTCTCCTCCTCAGCCTCTTAAGTAGGTGGGATTACAGGTGCCTGCCAACATGCCCAGGTAATTTTTTGTATTTTTCAGTAGAGATGAAGTTTCACCATGTTGGCCAGGCTGGCCTTGAACTCCTCACCTCAGGTGATCCACCTGCCTTGGCCTTCCAAAATGCTGGGATTACAGGCATGAGCCACCACACTCAGCTTGGTGGAAGAAATTTCTAAGCAGCAAAGCATTCAAAAGGTGACTTGGGTGTTGTTAAAGGCATTCAGTTTTATGAGAAAAGCAGAGCATAAACATTTGGAAAATTTGCAGCCTGACCATGCATTAGAAAAGAAAATCCCATTTTCTGAGGAGAAATTCAAGCCAGCTGCAGAAATTTGCATAGGTAACCAGGAGCCAAATGTTAATCCCCAAGACAATGGGGAAAATGTCTTCAGGGCATGTCAGAAGTCTTAATGGCAGTCCCTCCTATCATAGGCCTGGAGGCCTAGGAGAAAAACGTGGTTCCGTGGGCCAGGCTCAGGGTCCCTGTGCTGTGTGCAGCTTACAGACTTGGTGCCCTCCATCCCAGCCACTCCAGTCATGGCTGAAAGGGGCCAATGTAGTGCTCAGGCTGTTGCTTCAGAGGGTGCAAGCCTCAAGCCTTGGCAGCTTGCACATGATGTTGGGCCTGCGAGTGCACAGAAGTCAAGAATTGTGGTTTGGAAACCACTGCCTAGATTTCAGAAGATGTATGGAAACACCTGGATGCCCAGGCAGATGTTTGCTGCAGGGCCAGGGCTCTCATGGAGAACCTCTGCTAGGGCAGTGTAGAAGGGAAATGTGTGGTGGGAGCCCCCACACAGAGTCCCTACTGGGGCACTGCCTAGTGGAGCTGTGAGAAGAGGGCCACCATCCTCCAGACCCCAGAATGGTAGGTCCACTGACAGCTTGCACTGTGCACCTGAAAAAGCCACAGACACTCAAAACCAGCCTGTGATGGCAGCCAGGAGGGAAGCTGTACCCTGCAAAGCTACAGGGCAGAGCTGCCAAAGAACATGAGAACCCACCTCCTGCATCCGTGTGACTTGGATGTGAGACGTGCAGTCAAAGGAGATAATTTTGGAGCTTTAAAATTTGACTGCCCCGCTGGATTTTGGACTTGCCTGGGGCCTGTATCTCCTTTGTTTTGGCCAATTTCTCCTCTTTGGAATGGCTACATTTACCCAATGCCTGTACCCCCATTGTATCTAGGAAGTAACTAACTTGCTTTTGACTTTACAGGTTCAAAGGCAGAAAGGATTTGCCTTATCTCAGATGAGACTTTGGACTGTGGACATTTGAGTTAATGTTGAAATGAGTTGACACTTTGGGGGACTCTTGGGAAGGAATGATTGGTTTTAAAAAGTGAAGATATGAGATTTGGGAGAGGACAGGGATGGAATGATAATGATATGTTTTGGCTGTGTGTTCCCACCCAAATTTCACCTTGTAGCTCCTATAATTCTCAGGTGTTGTGGGAGGGACTTGGTGGGAGATAATTGAATCATGAGGGCAGGTCTTTCCCATGCTGTTTTTGTGAGAGTGAATGGGTCTGATGAGATCTGATGGTTTTAAAAAATGGGAGTTTCTCTGCACAAGCTCTTTTTTTTGCCTGCCCCCATCCACGTAAGATGTGACTTGCTCTGCCTTGCCTTCCACCATGATTGTGAGGTCTCCCCAGCCATGTGGAACTGTAAGTCCAATTAAACCTCTGTCTTTTGTAGATTGCCCAGTCTCGGATATGTCTTTATCAGAAGTGTAAAAATGGACTATTACAGTCTCCATACACATAATTAACTAAATATCTGTATAACTCCCACAATTTGCATGAAAGATAAGTTTAAAAATGCTATCAAAGTAGTAACAGAGGGGTGTAAATCAAGTAGTGGTGTCAGAGGAATGGTCTCTAAGTGAAAAATGAATTGAATCTAAGATGAAATGGGTGAGTAGATGTTGACAGGTGGTTGTTTGTCCTGGGAGAAAGGCTGAACAGAAGAATGGGACAACAGGTGGAAATAATAACATGTTTGAACTTAAAAGGATTTGACGCTGTCCAGAAATAGAAATAACCCAATATTCTTTCAATAAAAAACAGAGGAAATGAAAATAAAAATGCAACAATAGAATAGATCAAGCTGTACTATAAGCAGAAAGTGCTTGATGTATTAATTTATTTTAAGGACGCTAGATTTTTAAGGAGAGCTACATTTATTATATCTTTTAAAAATATCACTTTTCCTTCTGTTTAAATAGAGGATTAGAGAGAGATATAAATAGAACCAGACAGATCTGTTAGAAGGCTTTTTTAAAAAGTTCAAGTTACCTGGAATAAAATGGAAAGAAGGGAACATTTTAATCAAAATTCACCCAAGCAAGGATGGAATGAAGGTGGGTGATAAGAGATTTGTTTCAAGAATGCTTCCCAGGTTTCTGCCATGAGCGCTGGATATGAGGTCAAGTCTGTTGCTCAGATAAGGAAGAGCAGAAAAGAAATATGTTTGGGATGGGGGCCATTGAAGTTTAGGTCTCATACATGCTATGTTTGTGATGTTTATGAGACATCAAGTGACGATACCAAGTAGATACTTCAATACATGCTCCAGAATTCAGAAGAGAAATCTGGAATAAAATGTGAGTTATATGCATATTCATGGTATTTAAAGTTATGGCAGTGGAAGGAAACCTAAGGAGAGGGTACAGGTTGAGTACAAAAATGGCCTTCTGTGGAGTTCCAGGTAATAGAAACTTACAGTTTTCCAAAGCCACAAAGTAGAGGGGAAAGTGACTATGAAGACTTTGAGATAGAGTCCAGAGAGTGAGCTGAAAAACCAAGAGAGTTTTATGTCTCTGATGTCAGGTAATCAGAGCATTTCTGAGATAGAATGATAAACTGTGCCAAATGCTACTGAGAAATCCAGATAACTGAAAATAATAATCTTTGTAACCCTGATTCACAGTGCTATATAGGCTTTAGCACTTTGTAAATGCAAAATTAGTATATTTAGTTTCCACTAAATATACTAATCCATTCCAAGTTGCTTGATGATGATAGGTATTTGATAGTTACATTTGAAAGCAATAATCTCTACTTCCTGCTGTCTTGAAGGATATGAGTATAATATTCCAAGGCTCATAACCTATGTGAAAATGGGTGTTTTCAAGACTCATATCTTCTACATATACATTATATTATATTTTTAAAAGTACACTGCCCCAGATTAAAATGAATTTGCCATTTATAACTCAAATTACGAACTGTTCCTTAGATCACTTAGATCCAGCAAAGCTTTGCATTACACAGAAAAGTTTTCCACAAACTTCAGGCTTCTCTTATGTACTTTTTCTCTAAATCATTTATAAAAACATTAAATAAGGGGTATACTGGCACTATTCCATAAGGAACATTGGCGTTTACACTTCTTAATTTAGAAAAGTGTCTGCTTATTTCTAGCCTTTCCTCTTGTCTCTAAACTAGCTTTGTATATATTGCAAAACAGTTCCCCAGATGCCATATTTTTAAAATTCTGAGAAATTGCCATACTGTCTTCCACAGTGGTTGAACTAATTTACATTCGCATCAACAGTGTAAAAGCATTCCTATTTCTCCACAGCCTCACCAGCATCTTTTGTTTCCTGACTTTTTAGTAATTGCCATTCTGACTGGTGTGAGATGGTATCTCACTGTGGTTTTAATTTACATTTCTCTGATGATCAGTAATGTTGAGCTTTTTTTCACATTTGTTGGGATGTATAAATGTCTTCTTTTGATAAGTGTCTCTTCATATCCTTTGCCTACTTTTTGATGGGGTTGTTTTTTTTTTTCTTGTAAATCTGTTTGTGTTCCTTATAAATTCTGGAAATTAGACCTTTGTCAGATGGGTAGATTGCAAAAATTTTCTCCCATTCTGTAGGTCGCCTGTTCACTCTGATGATAGTTTGTTTTCGTGTGCAAAAGCTCTTTAGTTTTATTAGATCCCATTTGTCGATTTTGGCTTCTGTTGCAGTTGCTTTTGGCATTTTTGGCGTGAAGTCTTTGCCCATGCCTATGTCCTGAATGGTATTGCTTAGGTTTTTCTCTAGGGTTTTTATGGTTTTAGGTTTCATATTTAAGTCTTTAATCTATCTTGAGTTAATTTTTGTATAAGATGTAAGAAAAGGGTTCAGTTTCAATTTTCTGCATATGGCTTGCCAGTTTTCCCAGCACCATTTACTGAGTAGGAGATCCTTTCCCCATTGCTTGTTTTTGACAGTTTTGTCAAATATCAGATGGTTGCAGATGTGTGGCATTCTGAGGTCTCTGTTTTGCTTCATTGGTCTGTATGTCTGTACCACGCTGCTTTGGTTACTGTAGCCTTGTACTACAGTTTGAAGTCAGGTAGCATGAAGTCAGGTAACGTGGAAGACAATATGGCAATTCCTCAAGGATCTATAATCAGAAATACCATTTGACCCAGCCATCCCATTACTGGCTGTATACCCAAAGGAATTAAATCATTCTGCTATAAAGACACATGCACACAAATGTTTATTGCAGCACTATTTACGATAGCAAAGACATGACCTAACCCAAATGCCCATCAATGATAGACTGGATAAAGACAATGTGGTACATAGGCACCATGGAATACTATGCTGCCATAAAAAAGAATGAGATCATGTCCTTTGCAGAGACATGGATGAAGATGGAAGCCATCATCCTCAGCAAACTAACACGGGGACAGAAAACCAAACACTGCATATTCTCGCTCATAAGTGCGAGTTGAACAATGAGAACAACACACGGACACAGAGAGGGGAACAACACATACCAGGGCCTGCTGGGCGTGGGGGTGAGGGGAGGGAACTTAGGGGGTGGGTCAATAGGTGCAGCAAATCACCATGACACATGTATACCTGTGTAACAAACTTGCATGTTCTGCACGTGTATCCCGTTTTTTTTTAGAAGAGAAAAATTTTTTTGAATACATTTGGTACATAATTTTATTGCTTATTTTATTAATAGCTCAGTATTTATATCCACTGATTGCTTTTTTTCACATACTTTTGTAACTTATTTTTCTCCCTTTAAAACCGCTTATGATTTACCTTTTATCGCTGACTTACATACTCTTTTATATGAGGCTCATTAACTATTATACCAATAGCTACATTTCCTAGTATTCATTGAAATCTCTACTAGCTTGTCTGTTAATTTGCTGAGAATGCTATGACTGTATTGCTTTGTTTTAGAACATTTTATTCTAAAATATCTTTTTGATGGGCTAGCAACTACCTTAGCCATTCATAACAACTTGTATATTTTAGGACAGTATCTTGTTTCTAATGTGTCCCAACCAAATGCTTGTTTTGAGGATTAATGTTTATATAATTCTCAGTTATTTACCTGTGTGTTAGAGTTGGACATATCCAAAAAGTTTACAACATAATTTTCTGAATAGTCAGTACTTTTCACAGGTCCCATTCAAGTTATTTTCCTTTTCACCTGTCCTAAAAATGGGAAAATCCTGTCTAGAATTGATGGAAGGAAAAATAGGTGGCATATCTTTATTCTACTATTCACCATTCAATTCAATTGGGGAGGGTTATCGGATAAATTCAGCAGAAATGTAGTAAATCTTATGGCATCAAACATGAGCATAAATTGTGTATTATAATGTGCATTACAGACCTACATAGTAAGCAAAAAACAGTTGCACAAAATTCATTTCACACCATGTCCTTGATTCCCAAAAACAAAGCTAAATCATTTTTATCATGCAGTTAAAAGAAACAAACTACACACCTGCACTTGAACATTTGGTATACTTTTTGTCTCGGATCTACAGCTGAGAGGCAGGTTCATAGATGTAGTTCTTGGTCAAATTTCCAATTGTTTTTTAAATGTTAATTTAATGCATTTATATTCTACACACACACACACACATATATGTATATAATTTCTAATCACTTCTTTGTCTGAAACCTTGACCTAGAGTTGACATAATATGGCTCCTCCTCAGAAAATTTGTTCCCACTTCTTGTTTCTTGAAGCCCTCCCACCAACTCCACACTGTTTGGATTATACTACAGCAGAATCTTTGCCTCACCACCCATCCCTTCTCCTTCTTCCTGACCACCTCCCCTCCCCAATTTTCTGGAAATGATAATCCATTTAAGAAAATAAAATACAATTAAAGTATTTGGCCATTAAAAGATTAATAGATTTTGTTATTAAAAAATAATAAAATGCAATGTAAAAAACCCCACAAATTTGAAGAATCTAGGTCTTAACAAGGAGGATTTTCAAGAGGGTGGAGACAAATGCTTCTATTCTGTAGGCTCTGCAATGTGGTGTTCCTCAAATCACAGCAAGCAAGCCAGCATTTCTTGCCAAATTGGAATGACACTTAGGGTTGTATGTCTTGTAACTGATGAAAATCCTTCCCGTATTCTAGTTAGTTTGGCTTCTACTACTGAGAGCCACTGTGGAGGATTCCCAAATGCTTTTGAGTTTTCCTGAGTATTTTAAAGGAAATTTGGGATACTGAGAAATGATATTCAGGCAGAAAACTGAGTGTTTAATCTTTGAGATAGAACTTGAAGTATATGTAAAATTTCAACCAGCCAGAGATAGAAGAGTAAGAACATTTCAGAAGAATAAAGCAGTGTGAAGAGACAAGAAAAACCCAGGTAGTGTTAGAAAGAAAATAGGTGGTTTTGTCTGACTGTAGTGTGAGTTTATATATGAAGGATTAATGGGAACTAAGGATAAAAACATTGCTGCGATGTTATCATGTGCCTTGTGAAGGCTCTGTGTGTGTGTGTGTGTGTGCGTGTGTAAGCATTGGAAAACCTCCAAAAGTTTTTAGAACAAGAGTCATGATCAGAGGTGGGTTTTGAAAATCCAAATCTGACTATTAATGGTCTGATGATGATTTGGACTAAGGAGAAGCTGGAGGTAGGTAGTTCATAAGCTAAAATATTGGTCCAGGTAAGATGTTTTGGGGTATAAAAAGGAAAATATTTTGGGAAATGAAAAATAATTGATCGGTGTTTTATTTTCTGAGCTCTTTTTTACCCTAGGGGTTCCCACCAATTGAATAAATGTCATGCATTTCTACAGAAGGCAGACAGGGTATTGTCTAGGTACAACAAAGAAGTCATTGCTCAACTTTGAGTTTCAAATTATAAATATATTTTGGATACAACTTAAGGTTATCTGCATTTCAATGCTTTTCCTCTAAGAATGGATTTGGGCAGTCAGCAGCAGTAAACACTTTGGCTATACATGCTCATCAGATTTTCTAATAGAGTGTGTCTAGAGGACATACTTTAGGAAATGCAGCCCTGTGTATCTTCTAAGGAAGGCTGTGATATTTCTGTTGTTTCTCTATTCCAAATCTGACATTTTCTTTCAAATGAGGTTTGTACCGACTCACTCTCACCTTGTTATTCAGAAACAGAGCTTCTGAGAGCTCTGCTCCCCAGAGAGTGATAGATCAATGTGGGAGCTCACATTTGTTTGAATGTATGTCAGGTAATCACGGTACAGCCCCTGACTATTGACTGAGTAAAGAGAAAGTGAAAAATCCTGATATTTTCCATTAGAATCATAAATTCTAAAGGATATTTCTGCAATAAAATTAAAAATGTAGGGTTTTTTGTTTGTTTTAAAAACTTGTTAATTCAGGTCATAAAAATGAATTGTGATTTGAGCGGCCATTATCCTTGAAAATCTTTATTTAGCATTGTATTACTTTATTATTGTAATTTTCCCATGAGATGGCTAAAATTACTCTTAAAAGTTGCTCATTTCTGTGCTGCCAACTTCTCTAAATATGCATTGCTTAAATATTTTGATATATACTAATCCCACTGCTTTCATGTTTACATATATCCCAAAATGGAAACCTAAAAGATGACTAAGATTAGACCATAAGAAAACAGAGTGAAGTTAATAAAACATGAGATTTTGTATTCTCTCTGATTCCCAAGGCAAAGTTTAAAACCTCAATTATCAGTCCATTGGCTTCCCTTTGATATGAGATAATTATAAGCAATATTTAACTGGTACTTGAATAATACTTTGTAACTTTTAAATACTTTCATAAGCATTGTCATAATTTATGGTATCCTTTTGCAGTAGCATTCATTTATTATCCCCTTTGTCACTGAGCCACGGTGAGATTAATTTACTTTTTCCTGATTACAATTAGCAACGTTGAGCTGGAGCATATTTTCTGCTCTCTGGGCTCGGTCTGGCTTTTTCTCCTAAAACTTTTATGTTGCGTCTCTCCATATCCCGTCTTACTGGCATCTCACCTCTTTCTCCATCAGCTGTCTCACCTCATAATTGCATTTGTTGGTCACAAATGGGCTGATCAGGTAGATGTCAATAAAGAGGAAACACCTCATAGTATACGTATTTTTTTATTTTTACGGTGAGTCAGAAGCATCATCTTCATGGATGGCATCCTGCTTGCTTATTTGTTTCATGAGTGAAAGCATCTCTTCAGCTTTTGTGCAAAATGAAAAGATCATTAGGGACACCAATTTAAATGAGAGTAGGCAGAGTAAATGTGTAAAAGACAAAAAAAAAATTAATCACCTGTGGCAACTGTCATTTGAAGTTATCCTCCCTTCATTCCACTCCAGCACATCCACATAAACACAAAGAGAGATCATATTGTTTACTGGTATCAAACTGCAGAATTTGGCTTGCCTAAGGCATTGCTCTAGCCCAGAATCCACACCACCACAAATATCAATTTGGAATGCAGCTTCAGTGCTAGTGGAAAAGCTGTCACAGGCAAGTCTAAAATACTGAGAGTGCTGAGCTCCTGACATTGCTAAAGATGATCATGAAGACATTTATCCAGTCTCTCCTGCCTCCCTTTCGCCCATCCCTTCAGAAGCTTATGTCAAGTGTGACAGGCTAGGTGATGAATGGGTAGAAAGTTGACAGATGACGACAGGCGGCTGAGTAGGTGAAATCCTCCATCCTTAATTCTTGTGATTTTACCTTTCTGACACAATGAACTTATATTAGAATGTATGACTAAATAAACCACAGAAAGTAAAGCCATTCACAAAGAAATAGAGTCGAGAACAGAAAGCCATGCTCTCATTTTCCTCAAGCTTCTTGATTGCTGGACTTTTGGAATACAATTCGTAATCAAGGGCATATTATTTAGAGTTAAGTGGGATGATTAGCTGTGTTGTTTTTCTCTGGAATATATATCCAGAGTACTTAGCTCAAAGTCATGAGTCAGAAAAATCCCATTTCTCATAAATCTCTTCTAGAGCAGACTAAAAAAGAAATCCGCTCATTGGAATTTTGATTAATGAGAAAAAGAGAAAGGTTTAAGGGTGAGTGCTTTCTTCTATTGATGTTCGTGAAATGGTGGTGACTGCCTGACACATCCTAGTCCAAAGCAATTGAAAATCATTTTAACTTTGCTTTGTTTTGAGAGGCTTAGGGGTTATTGAATTGAGAGAAATTGGACTGAAACAAGTAATTTTTTTGACACAGGCCACTAAACAGCTTGGAGACCATGAGCCTTAAGGCCCCAAGCAGGTCATTTAGTAGAGAGTGGTGCCTTTCTCACGGGGTGCTTTCTTCTTACATAAATGTATGGAAGAACAAGGCATAGTGACATTCTGAATTTTCCTGTGTGTCTTTATATTTACAATTAGCAATTAATGGCAATGAAGTTTTTACCTATACCTTTACATCACCACTGACAATAACTATCCAATTGGGATCAATACAGACAGAGAAGATGATAAAGTTGTAACTCTTCTTTAAAGCAGGGAATTGTAATTCCTTACTTGAGTTCAAGTATATGAATTTCTATGCTGGAAAGTATTTTATATTCTTTTTCAGAGTGTAAGGGAATTATATTTCACAGGATTTTTATATTAAATAATACTAGGATGGAGATTGGAAATAATTTCTTCTTTTCTCCTGCTTTTTAAACACAGGTTTATGACCACAGACATATTTTTTTAATTTGCAAATTTCCATTTTGTTAAACTACATATTTCTATTAATAAAATTTAAATGCTCTAATAAAATTGATTTCTAAGTCTTTTCCTCTTTTTTCTGATATGATGATACTATAACTAAATCAGTGGCTGATTCTTCTTGCTTTAGAACATTTCATTTTTCTATGATTCTTGATAGGTTTATATTTTTAAAAATAATATTTATAAACTGTATATGTGAGGTTTCCTGTTTTGGGGCTCCTGTGATGCTCCTTCTTGAAAAGCATAATTTGAGATATCTTTAGTCCTTGTGGATTTATATCTCTTTAGAGTTAAAAGTATTAAAATCGGTAATTTGCTTTGTTTATCTTCTATGCTGTCTTCTTGGGCAAGCTATGTTTTCTAATATACACGTTCCAATAATTAATGACTATATTATAGTATTTTTTATGATGCTGAGACATATACACACATATATATGTGTGTGTGTCTATATATATACACACATATATATGTGTGTGTCTATATATATACACACATATATATGTGTGTGTCTATATATATACACATATGTATATATGTATACACACATGTGTGTATATATGTCTCAGCATCATAAAAAATACTATAATATAGTCATATATGTGTGTATATATATGTGTGTATATATATACATATATATGTATTTACAAGCTAATTCATTTATATTCATTGGGGGTTTTGTTTCTACTTGATTGCTAAACCTGAAGAAATAGAATGTAAAGCATTACTTTTAGTTTATGCTTTCTTGAATCTTAAGGTAATTGCATGATTCTCTTTATTTTAGGTTCAAATCTTAAACTAAGGATATCATAATTAAGTTCTAGATCATAGTTTGGCCAAGAAAATTAATGACTCAAAATCTCAAGTTCCTCATCTGAAAAATGAGCTTAGTAATCATAATAATATCTTTAGAGTTTCTCTAAGTCTTATATAAGTTAATGCATATCAAATACATAAGAAATGTCATTGTAAGTCCTCAATAAATAGCAGTCATTACTATTCTTCTATACTGTAGGGATGATTTACAGACTGACAAAAATATGAAATGTTTTCTCTCAGGTCAGTTAAAAAATGTATGGTGAGCCAATTTTGTTTCTGGCATTCTGCATGGCACTAGTGATATTAAGAAAAATAAAGTGTTATTTCTGATCTCAAGGAAATTTCAGAGTATAGAAGAGAGAGAATAAACATTATGATAACTCAATGCGATGTATACATGATAAAAGTATGTAGCGTAAGTAAATGGTACAGGAGAGGAACTGAGTCACCACTATTGGGGGAGAGGAGAGCTTGGAATAATATAAGAAAGTCTCATATGCAAGTTTGAGAAGAATGAACATATGTTTACCAGATATTAAGAAGCGAGATGGAAGAAAAATTCAGGTGAAGTAACATCATGGATAAAAAATATGTGCAAAGTCATATGACATATTATAAATATTTTATATGTAATTAAAACTTCAGCATATTATAGTAAAACTTAGTAGATGAACATATGTTGAAATATATGTAGTTAGATATTGCTGGAGTGGGAGTGTCAAAACATAACTATTTCCTATTTTTGTGAAAAATGCATGTTGCATATATTTGAAGTATTAAGACAGGTTTTTCATTGGCTTCTTATATATATTTGTTTACATTAGCCTTTTCAGAAGAAAGAAATACATGCCCACAGTAAATAAATGCAAACCTACACAGAAGAGTACGTAGTGTAAAATTAAGGTTACCTTTCACCATCTTTGCTCCATTCCAAAATAGTAATTTCTGTTAAAATTTTTTTTTTTTTTTGAGACGGAGTCTCGCTCTGTCGCCCAGGCTGGAGTGCAGAGTGGCGCGATCTCGGCTCACTGCCAGCTCCGCCTCCCGGGTTCATTCCACTCTCCTGCCTCAGCCTCCGGAGTAGTTGGGACTACAGGCGCCCGCTACCACACCCGGCTAATTTTTTGTATTTTTAGTAGAGACGGGGTTTCACCGTGTTAGCCAGGATGGTCTCGATCTCCTGACCTCGTGATCCGCCCGCCTGGGCCTCCCAAAGTACTGGGATTACAGGCATGAGCCACCGCGCTCGGCCTAAGAATTTCTTAGGAATAATTTTTCACTTCTAGAAGTGTTAAATGAATATGAATGTCTGTATCAGAATTTTCCCAGTGTAAGTTTGAGGCAAATCATTTTGTTTTGTTTGAGCACAATCGTAGTTTAAAAATTTTTAAACATTGTGATTGCATTTAGGTATGAAATCCATCGTGTAATTCACAACCGTGACTTCCAATTATTTTACTTAGGCCCAACAGACCTTGCCTGGTTTTGAAGGGCCGCAGTTAAATTGCTGCCCTTGAGGCAAACTTGCAAGATAAGTATAAATATATTTTATGTAAATGATCATGTTACCCTTACTGTAATCCACGTTGCTGTTTTTCTTAATAATATGTAATGAACATTTTTTTGCATTAGTACATATGAATTTACATTATGTTTTTTAAATAAATACATAGTATCACATTTTAAGCATTATCATAATTTATTTAGCCTGTCCTGGAATAATAAATAATGTTTTCTTTTTCTCTATGATTATAACAATATTGGAAGGAAAATTCTGTACATATAAATTCCCTTATTTATTTGACTCAATTTGTAGATAAATGTATAGAAATAGATTAAGTTGGAAATTTGAGGTATTAACCATTTGTCTCTTCAATGTGTTTTAAGTAGTGTATGAGGAAACACTGAGACAAATGGAAGGGAAAATAAGTGGTTTAAGAGTGATGGGAACTATCCTAAACCCTACAAATTTAAGGTTTCTCGGTGAAGCTAGAATGAAGTTCAAGGCTGAGACCTGCAGCCAAGCAGATATCGCCCGTTATTTACTACCTAGGCTTCAATAGCACTTGATAATAGGGTTTGGTCTTGCCAACTTTGACATTTATTTGGATCCGCCTGGGAGATCAGGAGCCCATCACAGGCACCCCCCACCTGCCCCAGGAGCTTCGGCAGGAGAATTGCGTGAACTGGGAGGCCGAGGTTGCAGTGAGCCGAGATCACACCATTGCACTCCAGCCTGGGCAACAAGAGCGAAACTTCGTCTCAAAAAAAAAAAAAGAAAAGAAAAAGAAAAGAAAACAGAAAACAGCAGCCTTGGACAAGCACAATGTAAGCCTACTGACAAAGCAAAGAGCAGGTAGCCCAGGGTGCTGCTGGGGTGTGCTTCTGATCCTAAGGCAACATATCTCTGTCACTGATACGGTTTTGCGTGCATCTTACTTTTGGAGTTATTATTATAATAATTGCCTTTAAAAAGTTTGTAGCGATTTAGGGTCCAATGAAAACTCTCAGCAATAGTTGGTATTGTTTAATTTTTAGCAATCTAATAAGCAGAATGAGACTTCTCTAATTGTTTAAAATTGCATCACTTTAAATATCAATGAAGTTTTGTTTTGTTTTGTTTTGTTTTTTTTCCCCGTAAGTTTACTGACTGTATATATTCTTCACCTCTAAACATTTCTTTTTTCTTTGAGATGGATCCTTGCTCTGTCACCCAGGCTAGAGTGCAATGGTGCAATCTTGACTCACTGCAACCTCCACCTACCGGGTTCAAGCGATTCTCCTGCCTCAGTGTCCGGAGTAGCTGGGATTACAGGTGCCCACCACCAACCCTGGCTAATTTTTTTTGTATTTTTAGTACAGACGGGGTTTCACTATGTTGGTCAGGCTGGTTTTGAACTCCTGACCTCAAGTGATCCGCCCACCTCGGCCTCTCAAAGTGCTGGGATTACAGGCGTGAGCCTCCGCGCCCAGCCACCTCTAAACTTTTATGTACATAATAAGTTGTCCCTTCCTAAGGGGTTAATAATAATATTTATCAAAACAAGTAAACCTATTATTGAGTGCTTGCTCCATTCTGGATTCTGAAGTAAATATTTTGCTTGAATTGATTCATCTAATCTACAAAAAAAACATGAGTTGTGTGCCATTTTTATCCCTATTCCTCTGGTGAGGAAACACGCCAGAGGAAAAGAAACTTGCTCCAGTTCACAGGTACACTGGAGTAGAGCTGAGGTCTGTATCTGAGCTGCCCTCTTTAGAATCTCCACCCTTACTGATTTCGATATTCATTCTCTCATGGCTTGTTTTTGTTTTTTTGTTTGTTTGTTTGTTTTTGATACGTGGTTTCACTCTGTCACTCAGGCTGGAGTGCAGTGGCTTGATCTCGGCTCACTGCAACCTCTGCCTCCCGGGTTCAAGCGGTTCTCCTGCCTCAGCCTCCTGAGGAGCTAGGACTACAGGCCTGTGCCACCACGCCTGGCTAATTTTGTATTTTTAATAGAGATGGGGGTTTACCATGTTGGTCAGGCTGGTCTCCAATTCCCACATCAGCCTCCCAAAGTGCTGGGATTACAGGCGTGAGTCACTGCGCCGGCCTTTTTTTTTTTTTTTCCATTTTAATTCATTTTTTATTATTCTCTCTTAAAAGTGGAAATGTAGTCTTTATCATATGTGTTGTACAATGTTCCCCCCTTCTTTTATATTTGTTTTTTGACTTTTCAATTACATTTATTGTGATGCTGTTTATTTAAAACTTGTTCTAGAATCCAAGGCTAATCCTGGCTTACAAACATATGTGTCCAGGGATATCACATCAGCAAATGGGACACGCTATCAGTAGCCAGAGGACCCCATTTCCACCACAGTGAACTTTTTATTCAAAGGCACTTCACTGAGACTGGGTCGTTAGATTTTCTCTTCTGAAATTGTGAAATTTAAATTATCAAATTTGGAAACTGTTTCAGCTGAGTCATGTAAATGTACCCTGAACATTTTTAGGTTGTCCTCTTGCCTTCTTAGCTTTTCCTTCAATTAAATTATTTATCACCAATTATTATCTTGTTTTGGTTAGTCAAGTTTCTAATGTGTATAACACAAAGAATTTTAACAGATACATTAATTACATTTATAAATCAGGATTTTACTTTTTGTTCAAAGCGATATGTCCATTTACCTCTGGAGCAACTTTGTCTGTTAGCTTGTTTTCACATTATCATGTTTTGCTTTATACATGTAATTCAGTGATCCAGCTCAAATGATATTTGCTCTAAGAAAATTTATATTGTTTTCTGGCTACTCAGTTTTTCTATTACTATAACAATTAATTCATATTTTCTCCATTGACTGGAATGCCATCTTTAGTAGACAGTAAGTTCCCATAAAATTTGGTGACTCTACTTTTTGAAATATCTTGATTTATACTCCTAACTAGGAATATATAAATGTGCTTACCTATATTATATAATTTTTAATAATGCAAATTTATTTTACAACTGGTAATGTCTGCCTTAATCATCTTCCCTTTTAGATTTTTTTTGTTTTTCTCACCTGTTTAGTTGTCCAGATGAAATGCTAGAATCACTTACAAAGAGAGTGACACATTTGTTAAAATTTTATGATAAATGCATTGAAGTTAAAAATAGTTTATTGACATCTTCAGAATATTGAGACTTTATATTCCAAAACAGGGTTATTCATATTTTGACCTTTTTAAGAAAATCTTTTGTATGTTTCATTATTTTAAAAAACGTAGGTTCTGTTACTTTTATTGTTTTCAGTACATTCCACAGAAAACAGTGGAGTAAATATGCTTCTATCCAATTTTTAGCAGACGTGCAGCATCTGTATTTTACTGAGGCTAGTTCTTGCCTCTCTCATGGCTTTGTAAGTTTTAAACACTGGATTTAGCTTTATTTAGCTATTGTTAGTGTAATATGACTTCGATTTTCTTTTGTGACTGGTCTTTGTTTTTTCTTTTTATACTGCAGTGCTCTTAAACTTGCCATGATTTTCCTTGTGAAGATTTCTAAAGGTGTCACACAGAAAACCCTGTGGGCTGCCTTGTCATATTCAAATAGTTCATTTTATTTCTTTCTTCCACATTAATTTAGAATGGATATCTTTGTCATGTTTTTATATTGTATTTTCTAATCTGCTGATACAACATTCCATAAAATATGCATGGCTATATTTAATATAAAAGTATTTGCCACTAATACTAAAGTGCTTTTTCTAAACTTTGGGTGAGAAGATTACTAATAAATCACTCCATATTTTCCCTTTTGGACTATAATATAATTTTACAATAAGTTCCACTTAATCGTCTTGTTCTTTCTTTACCATGACCTTGTGAGACGAGAGGTCCTTTCTTTGGTTACAAATGAGACTGTGATCTTAAGTTACTCTCCTGTGCTCATTGAGCAGAAATAAAAGTGAACCGAAGAACAATTGGGGTGTTATATACTTTTGGAGAAGAATTATCCATATAAGAAAAAGAGTATAAATGTGTTTTTACTTACAGGGGCAGACTAGAATTGCAGTGCACAGATACAAGAATGTTGCCTGCTTTGGAGCCAAGACTGCCTTCCGGATAAAGGGCCCACAGAGAGCTGAGAGCTGTGTAATACCTCAAAGACTGAAGAAAAGAGTTAGACAGCCATCTTTCCTTAGAGGATTTTGCTGCAGACAGCTTGAACTACCAGAAGGTTATATACTGACCATGGGTAGAGAAAGGAAGAAATACATCCTTCGGAAAGGACAATGAAGATCTTTACAGCAGGGTGAGTAAACAGGCCAGTGTAAGTAGCTAAGCAAGAAGGCCACTTGCTAGGTGGTATACAGTTGCTCAGTATATCACACACACACACACACACACACACACACACAAATATTAGTTACACCTCTGAGATGGGATTCATAAACACTTAAAAGTTTACACCATGTTTAGATAACACTGACCATCAAACCCTTAATAATTTGTTTTGCTTTGCAGTCCCACAGGTCTATGCCCATCTATTCATTTTAGCATCTGTTTTATGTTTCATAATTACCTTTTAAAATTTCTGTCTCCCCTTTGTGCTATGAGGTCGTTTCAGCACTTAGGTGAGAATCTGAAATTGTAAAGATAGTTCAATTACATTTTCGTTATTAATATAGGCGGGGTAAAGTAAAAGTGCTGTATTAGCTCAGAGGAGCAAAAAACAATATAATCAAATAGATCTGTAGATACCAGAATTTTAAAATTCTTCCTTCAGGAACTTTAATGCCATTTAAAAATATTTATTGTGGAATATGTTAGACTTTGAGTCATAGTGATTTTTACCTCCTAACATAAAGCTAATTTTTACTGGATTTCTTCTGATAATGATGGTTAAGTGTGCAAGAGATGGTATCAGTCTATTCAGCGTATTATTGAGAATCCCCTCACTCTCCTTAAATGAATGGCTTAAGCAGCAGATGTTCTATACCCTAAAAGATGCCATGGCACGTCTCAGGTAAGAGCTGTCCTTGGAGTTGAATGTTATTTATTACTATGTAGGTACTAGAGATTCAGAAACTTAATGATTTTTTTTCCTAACAGAAACTCCTTTTTCGCACTATGAATAATTTACTGTTCTCTCTTCTTTGAACTCAACTGTAGAATTGCGCATAGACTAATTTTTACTTTCGCTCCTTTCCCAGGTGAAATTAAACAAAAAATATAGAAACTGATCACTGAACTAATGACTTTAGATGAGTATACTTTTATGTAAATTTTAAAAGATTTGGTAATTAAGAATGAATTTCATTTCAACTTCATTGTTCATTTCCTCTTAATTGTTACAACAATTTAATTCTAAACATGATAAAATCACACCTTCCTGTTGCTACACCTGCAAGCTTTTTAAAGTTTGTTCAGAGTTTAGATAGATTAGGAAATAAAGTGGAAAATAACCAGGCAAATATTATGTTTTATTAAAAAATTACATTTCTGGCTGTGAAATACTGAACTTATTTATACATGAAAGAAGTTATATCAATATCAAATTGATATATTCAAATGTCTGATCCTGTCTTAAACAGGAAAACTACTTTGAAAGCAGCAATATTACCAACAATGAAGGGAAAAAATGTGTAGAATCATATTATTTTTAATTTATAAAATATCCTTGTTGCCAGTGGCAGAGACTTGTGATCATGAAAAGTAATATTGAATATATTATTCTACAAACATTGAATTTAAGTGTTTTTACAAGCATTTCCATTGTTTCTTAAATCACATATCACTGTAAGGAGGATATAGTATCTCCTTGTTAAAACTAAGGCAATGAAAACATCAGGAGTTAAAGTAATCAAGGAAACACAATTATCAAATAAATTGGTACTACAACCCCCCGATTTTTCTGCCCTCTCCATTGTACTATACTATAATCTCCATATTTGGAATATTAATTACACTTTGAAATCTTCAAGAAATATAAACAAATACCAATTCCACACTATGTAGGTATAATAAAAGTAAAATTTATTTACAAAGTAATAGATTTTCATTAAAATCTTTCAAAATTGTAGTATGAGAACCTACGTTAAACCACTGGTAGATGAATTGCAAAGAATGATAAAGTAGAAACAGTAACTGTCCTGTTAATAAATAACCTTTATAAGCTATTAAATATTGTTTTAATAGCTTAAATATGAAGATGATCTTTTTAAAAGCCTTGGACTTAAAAATAAATATTTACTTAGGAACTAGATAGAGCCAACAGTTTTGCCTAAAAGAACTAAGAAACAATAATCAAATATTCTATATTTGTCATTATTATTATTTCAGGAAAATACCTCCTCTCCTAAAAAATATCACTTCCATATATATTTATGGTAAACATGTGATAAGATTTATTGAGTAATATTTATCTCAATTGGAAAATTTCTATGCAAAATATTTTTTCATTGTGTAACATTTTATTCCCTATAGGGGCATATCTCAGGGGAACCTGATGAAAGCCAACGCACAATGTAAGAACTTTCACTGTAAGGAAAATTTGAAGGCCTGGCATGGTGGTGGCTCCCACCTATGATCCCAGCACTTTGGGAAGTGGAGGTGGGCAGATCATTTGAGGCCAACAGTTTGAGACCAGCCTGGGGTTTTAGTGGAAACCCCGTCTCTACTAAAAATACAAAAATTAGCCAGGTGTGCTGATGCATACCTGTAATCCCAGCTACTCAGGAGCATGAGCCATGAGAATTGCTTGAACTGGGTAGGCAAATGTTGCAGTGAGCCGAGATCGTGCCATTGCACTCCAGCCAGGGCAACAGAGCTAGACTCTTTTTTTTTTTTTTTAATTTTATTATTATTATTCTTTAAGTTTTAGGGTACATGTGCACAACGTGCAGGTTTGTTACATATGTATACATGTGCCATGTTGGTGTGCTGCACCCATTAACTCGTCATTTAGCATTAGGTGTATCTCCTAATGCTATCGCTCCCCCCTCCCCCCACCCCACAGCAGTCCCTGGTGTGTGATGTTCCCCTTCCTGTGTCCATGTGTTCTCATTATTCAGTTCCCACCTATGAGTGAGAACACGCGGTGTGTGGTTTTTTGTCCTTGCGATAGTTTACTGAGAATGATGGTTTCCAGCTTCATCCATGTCCCTACAAAGGACATGAACTAGTCATTTTTTATGGCTGCATAGTATTCCATAGTGTATATGTGCCACATTTTCTTAATCCAGTCTATCATTGTTGGACATTTGGGTTGGTTCCAAGTCTTTGCTATTGTGAATAGTGCCACAATAAACATACGTGTGCACGAGTCTTTATAGCAGCATGATTTATAATCCTTTGGGTATATACCCAGTAATGGGATGGCTGGGTCAAATGGTATTTCTAGTTCCAGATCCCTGAGGAATTGCCACACTGACTTCCACAATGATTGAACTAGTTTACAGTCCCACCAACAGTGTAAAAGTGTTCCTATTTCTCCACATCCTCTCCAGCACCTGTTGTTTCCTGACTTTTTAATGATTGCCATTCTAACTGGTGTGAGATGGTATCTCATTGTGGTTTTGATTTGCATTTCTCTGATGGCCAGTGATGATGAGCATTTTTTCATGTGTTTTTTGGCTGCATAAATGTCTTCTTTTGAGAAGTGTCTGTTCATACCCTTTGCCCACTTTTTGATGGGGTTGTTTGTTTTTTTCTTGTAGATTTGTTTGAGTTCATTGTAGATTCTGGATATTAGCCCTTTGTCAGATGAGTAGGTTTGCAAAAATTTTCTCCCATTCTGTAGGTTGCCTGTTCACTCTGATGGTAGTTTCTTTTGCTGTGCAGAAGCTCTTTAGTTTAATTAGATCCCATTTGTCAATTTTGGCTTTTGTTGCCACTGCTTTTTGTGTTTTAGACATGAAGTCCTTGCCCATGCCTATGTCCTGAATGGTATTGCCTAGGTTTTCTTCTAGGGTTTTTATGGTTTTAGGTCTAACATGTAAGTCTTTAATCCATCTTGAATTAATTTTTGTCTAAGGTGTAAGGAAGACTCTTGTCTCAAAAAAAAAAAAAGAAAAAAGAAAAGAAAATTTGAAGGTATGAATTACTCTAAAATGTGATTGTAACTTTATGTTTATTTATTTGTATATATGAAAAAATCTATTTCAGTGAGACTTGGTGGCATGCTTGGTGTGTCTCCTGGATAGCAAAATTATGGTAAAATATGGTAAAATGCTAATATTTGGGATATTTTTCTTTGACTGTATTGATTTAATGGAACCTATTCATGATAGAAAGGAAAGAGAAAGACAAGATTCCTATGCTAACATCATCCTTCTACTTCAATTCATCTAATAAGTGTAAATAACAAGTAACAGAATTGCCTCCTTTAATTTATTTTGAATATTATTTTAATGAAAATATCCAGTGTCTAAATTTCAAATGATGCTTACATAAAACTATGAAAGAGAAATCAAATACATAAATAAATGAATAAATTAATAACTATAATTCAAAATTAAATCATCTACCAATAATCTAGTTTAATTTTTATTAACATCATTCTAAAATGTGCTTTATATACACATAGAGATTTTATAATAATGACAATTACACTATAATGCTATTTAATAAAATATTTAATTCAATTTTACTCAAATTAATAACAAAAAACATTCTGAAGTGAAGCTGAAGAGGATCAGAAATTCATACTATTGCTTTCCACCTCAAAAGGCAATTTGTAAAAGGCCCTTTAATACTAAGAAAAAAAGATTGATTTAGTTTCTTGTTTTAATAGTAAGATTTTAATTACTTTGACATTTATTAAATATTATAAGAAATAGTTTGATTGCCACTGTTATCTTTTTTCTTCATCTTACTTTTTCATTCTGTTGCATAGATCATTACTGCTTTGCTAAAGTATGTAATATCAATTGTGTGTTCTGTAAACATAATTCCCCAGTGGTTTAATTATCTCAATATTCAATATTTACCACATTTTATCATTGCTTCTTGCATATGATATCTTTATTTTTAATCGTTTTTAAATTTTGAGATAATGGTAGATTCACATGCTATTGTAGGAAATAATACAGAAAAATTCTGCACGTTCTTTTCCCAATTTCTCTTAAATAGTAGTATCTTGACAACCTATATTACAATATCGCAGTCAGAATTTTGACATTGATAAAGTCAAGACACGTAACTTTTTCATTACCCAAATTGTCTCTCATGTTGCCTTTTTATAGCCATAATCATTTCTCTACCATCTCCATTCCCCGCTTAACATCAGGCCACTAATCTGTTATCTGTTTCTATAATTTTGTCATTTCAAGAATGCTATACAAAAATAAGCATACATATATAATTTTCAATGTTTTTTTGACGAAGTATAATTCTCTGGAGATGCATCCAAGTCATTGCGTATACCTATAGTTTATTTCTTTTTATGACTGAACAGTATTCCATGGCACGAATGTACCACAGTCTGTTTAACTTTTTTTCACTTGTTGAATCAACCTGAGTTATTCTCATTTTGGGATTATTATGAATAGAGTTGCTATAAACATATTTGTGTACAGGCTTTGTGTGAACATGTTTTCATTTCTCTGGGATAAATGACTAGGTGTGCAATTGCTGGGTCATAGGTAGTTGAATATGTGGTTTATTAAGATATTGCTAAACTGTGATGCAGTTTCTCTGAATCGTCACAGGCATTTGGTGTTATCATTATATTTCACTTGAGAAATTCTGGTGGGCATAAACTAATACATGGTTATATTTTTAATTTTTAATTTCCATTTTCCTAATGGATAATGGTGCTGAATATATTTTATGTAGTTTTTGCCATTTGTATGTCCTCTTCAATAAAATATTCATTCATTTGTGTTGACCAGTTTCTAGTTGGATTGCTTATTTTCTGCTGTTGAGTTTTAAGAATTGTTTACATATTCTTTATCGTAGTCCCTTGTTGGATATATGCTTGCAGATATTTTCTACCCAGTACATAGATTGTCTTTTTAGCTCTTAAGAGTGCCTTTTTTCAGAGCAAAAGTGTTTAATAACATCCAATTTATTATTTTTCCTTTGATGATTTGTGCTTTTGGTATCAATATTCATTTGTCCATATATAGATCATAAAGATTTTCTCCTGTAATTGTTTTTTCTAAAAATGTGCTACTTTTACGTTTTACATTGAAGTTTTTGATTCATTTCGAGTTAACTTTTGCATAAGATATGAAGTTATTTTTTCTAAAAATATGCTACTTTTATGTTTTACATTGAAGTTTTTGATTCATTTTGAGTTAACTTTTGCATAAGACATGAGGTTTGGATTGAGGTTTATTTTATTTTATTTTGCTTATGGATGCCCAATTATTCTAACATAATTTGTTGACAAGCCTACCCTACCTCCATTGAATTGCTTTGTGATTTGTGTCAAAATTCAGTTGGATATATTTTTGGGGGTCTAGTTCTGAGTTCTGTTTTATATTCCACTGATCTATGTGCCTATTATTCCACCAGAACTGATTACTGTAATTATCAATACACACAAGATCACACAGGTTTGATTACTGTACCTACATAATGAAACTTGAAACTGGATAGACAGATTCCTCTCATTTTATACGATTTGAAAATTGTTTTTAGAAAATCTAATTATTTTGGTTTTTTAAACATTTTTGAATAATCTTATTGGCAACTACAACAAAATATGGAAGTTTGTTAAATCCGTATGCCAATTTGGGGATAATTAACATTTTTTAAAATTTTATTTTGTTTTCCTAGGAACACTTACTGTGGGATATACCCTCTTAACAAAATTTTTAGTGTACAGTATCTTATTGTTAACTATAGGCACAGTATTGTACAGCAGACCTCTAGGAACTATTCATCTTGCTTAACTGAAAATTTCTGCCCCTTCATTTAGCAACTCCCTATTTCCCCCTTCCACAAGGCCTTGGCAACCTTCATTCCACTCTTTGGTTCTGTAAATTTGATTATTTTAGAAACCTCACTGATATGGTTTGGCTGTGTCCCCACCCAAATCTCACCTTGAATTGTAGCTCCCATAATTCTTATGTATCATGGGAGAGACCCAAGGGGAGGTAATTGAATCATGAGGGCAGGTTTTCTTCTGTGCTGTTCTTGTAATCATGAATAAGTCTTACGAGATCTAATGGTTTTATAAAGGAGAGTTCCCCTACACATGCTCTTCTGCCTGATGCCATGTAAAACATGACTTATTCCTCCTTTGCCTTCCACCATGATTGTGAGGCCTCCCCAGCCATGTGGAACTGGGAGTCCATTAAACCTCTTTTGCTTTATAAATTACCCAGTCTCAGGTATGTCTTTATTAGCAGCATGAGAACAGACTAATACACTAAGTGGAATCATGCAGCATATGTCCTTCTGTGACTGGCCTATTTCACTTACCATAATGTCCTCCAGGTTCAACGAGGTTATCAAGTATTGAGAATTTCCTCTTTTTTAAAGCTGGATATATTCTATTGTATATCTATGTATATATAATGTGCATATATATTATATATAATATACGCATATACATATATACATTATATATTATATTTATTATATATACATATACACATATACATTATATATGTGTGTGTATATATGTATATACCACCTCAATGTGCAGAAGCCTTTCAGTTTGATGTAGTGCCACACTATTTTTGCTTTTTATTACATTGTCTTCTAAGCCTGGAACCCAGCGGGCATCTCTTGATTTATTTACTTAGATATTCTTTCATTTTTTCATTAGCATTTTGTAGCTTTTGGCACAGAAGTTATGTCGGTTTATGCCTGAATATTTCACTTAAAATTTTTATTCTTTATTTTTTTTTAGAGATGGAGTCTCAGTCTTTTGCCCTGGCTGGGGTACAATGCCATGATCACAGCTCACTGCAGTCTGGAGCCCCTGGGCTCAACGATCCTCCCATCCCAGCCTCCTTGAGTTGTTGGGATTACAGGCATGAGCCACTGCACCCAGCTTCACTTTTTTGGCTGTGGTAAATGATACTGTATTTTTAATTTTGGTGTCCACATGTTCATTGCTAGTATATTGAAACTTTTTTGTGCGTTGATGCTGTATCCTGAGGCTTTGCCGAACTTAATTATTATTTCCAGTAATTCTCGTTTGTCTTTTTTAGATTTCTTGGGATTTTCTATGTGAACAGTCATGTCATCCTAAAATAGAGTTTATTTCTGTTTTTGAGGTTTTTGTGCCTTTAATTTTACTTTATTGCCTTTTTGCAAGATAGAACTAAATAGAACATCCGGTACTATGCTCAGTAGAGGTAATGAGAGCACATCCTTTGTTCCTTTCCAGTCTTAGGGAAAAAGCATTCAGTCTCTAATCATTAAATAATTCTTTTCTGTAGGCATTTTGAAGATGTTATTATTAAGTTGAAGAATAATTTTTAAAATATTCTTGATTTTCTAAACATTTTTATCATGAATAAGTAGTGAATTTTGTCAAATTCTTTTCCATGTCAATTGATTTATTCATTTTCCTGCTAATATAATAGATTATATTGATTTATTTTCTAATATTGAAATAGGTTTTAATTTCTGGAAGAAACCACATTTGATCATGGTATATATATATATATATATATATATATATATATATATATACACATTCTGATTTCTGTTTCTGTTAGTGAAAATAAAGTTAATAACTTTTGTGTATGTATTCATGAAGGATATTAGTCTGTAGTTTGGTCTTTTTGCACTGCCTTTGTATAGTTTGGGCTGAGAGTTATATTTGCTTCATAAAATGAATTGGGAAATGATTCCTTTTCTATTTTCCAGAATAGATTCTGTAGAATTTGTTTTATTCTTCCTTAAATGTTCAAATGTCAAGCAGTTGGTACAATTATCTCCTGAAACCACCTGGACCTGGAAATTTCTTTTGGGGCATTTTAAAATTATGAATTCAATTTATTTAATAACTTATAAGGCTATTCACTTATTTTTTTCATATGGGTAAATTATAGTTTTTGCTTTTTAAGGAACTGGTCCAATTCATCTAAGTTGTCAAATTTGTGCGTGTTGTGTGTTCATGTATCCCTTATTATCCTTTTGATGCCTGAATATTGGGTAATGATGCTAGGTTTTTGATTTTTCATGTTGGTAATTGTGTCTTCTCTTTGTCAGTTTAGCTATGGATTTGTCAATTGTATTGATCTGTTCAAACAACAAGATTTTTAATTTGATTTTATCTATTTTTTGCTTTCAGTTTCATTTATTTCTGCTTTTATCTTTATTATTTCTTTCTGCTTGTTTTGCATTTATTTTGCTCTTCTTATTCTAGATTCTTGTGATGTAGGATTACATTATTGCTTTTCCTTCTTTCTGATATAAGTGTTTAGTGCCAAAAACTACCCCCCCTCAAAATTGTGTTAGCTGTTCAGACAATAATTTTATGCCAAGTTTTGATTTTTAGTCAGTTCAATATATTTTTAATTGCCCTTGAGATTTCATATTACCCAATGGGATTGTTTAGAAATATATTATTTAATATCCAAATCTGTAATATCTTCCATTGTGATCAACGAACACTTCTGTATAATTTCAAATATTTTAAAATGTTTGAGGATTATTTTAAGCCCCAGAATATGGCCTGTCTTGGTATATGCTCTAGGGATGCTTGAAGAAAATATTTATTCTGCTGTTGGTGGTGAGTCTTCTATAAATGTTGATTAAATACTGCTGATTGATGGAGTGGTTCAGTTCTTCTTTAATCTAGATGAATTTATGTCCATCTATTTTATCAATCAGCAAAAAAGGGGCAGTGAACTCTATAACTGTTATTGAGGATTTGTTCATTTCCTTTTTGAGTCCTATCAGTTTTTTAAAATAGACTTTTCATTTTGCAACAATTTTAGATTTATAGCAAAATTGAGAAGATAATACAGATAGTTCCCATACACCCTGAACTCAGTTTCTCCTATTATTAACATCTTACTTTAGATTGGTGCATTTGTTATAATTCATGAACCAATAGTGATGCATTATTATGAATTAAATAAAGTCCATACTTTATTTAGATTTCCTGGTTTGTCATCCAGTGTTCTTTTGCTCATACAGAATTCTATCCCATATAAAAATTACAGTTAGTCCTCATGTCTACTTAGAATGCTCTTACGTGTAAGAGTTTCTCAGACTTTTCCTATTTTTGATGACTTTGTGGGAGTTTTGAGGCATATTGGGATAATATTTTGTAGGATTTCCCTAGATTGTGATTTATCCCATGCTTTTGTCATGGGTAGACTGGGGTTATTGGGTTTTGTGAGAAAAATCACAGAGGAAACATGCCATCCTCATCACATCAAATCATGAATGCATACTATAAACATGGTTCAACACCTGGATGAGTTAGTGTCTGTTATGCTTTTTCATTGCAAAGTTACTCTTCTCTAATTCCATACTGCATTCATGGGAGGAAGTCATTATATGCAACCAATAATAGTGAGTGGGAAGTTATGAGCTATGCCTCAACCTTTGTGAGGGCAGAGCATCTGCACAAATTATTTGGGATCTTTCTGCATGACAGATTTATCTACTCTCCTCCATGTATTTATTTGTTCAATTATGTATATCAGTGGCATGCCTTGCATATTTGTCCTTCCCAAATCTCATGTTGAAATGTGATCCCCAGTGTTGGAGGTGGGGCCTATGGGAGGTGTTTGTGCCATTGGGGTGGATACCTCCTGGCTTGGTGCTGTCCTCTTGATAGTGAATAATTTCTTGTGAGATTTGGTTGTTTAAAAGTGTGTGGCACTTCCCATCAGTTCCTCTATTGCTCCTACTCTTACCTGCCATGTGACATACCTGCTCCTGCTTCACCTTCTGTCCTGAGTAAAAGCTCCCTGCAGGCTCCCCAGATGCTGGACAGATGCCATCACCATGCTTGTACAGCCTGCAGAACCATGAGTCAATTAAACCTATTTTCATTATAAATTACCCAGCCTCAGGTATAATTGAGGTAACCTCATTATAGCAACATGAGAACTGCCTAATATAATCAGTATGGACTTACAGTTCTTTAATTTCTTCTTTGAGTTATAATCCAATACTACATGATTTCTGCCCAAATTGTTCTAGCTTTGGCAATTGGAACCTCCATGTCTCTTTGACATAGCCCCATCATTTTGTGTGTGTGTGTGTGTATGTATGTGTGTGTGTGTGTGTAAGACTTCCTGACTTCTAGATACTACAAGTTACTCCATGTTGTATATTTATTGCCCTAGTCCAAGTGTCAGCCATTTATCTAAGGATCTCAGTTCTTTTAATTGGTGAATGTTATTAGTAACCAAGATTTGATCACGAGGCATGTTGACAGCTACTGGTGTTGCTTCTCTGCCCTCTCAGTTGACGGAGCAAGAAAATATGTGTGTGTATATTCACATGTACACACATAACTTAAATATTTCTGTTTGTCCTTATTTATACTGAGATAATCTACATTCCTAATGCTTTTTCCAATTCTAATCCAATACCACATGGATCCTTTTAGCCTTCTGCTTGCTTATCTGTAGCCTCCTACACCAACAGTGAGAAATCTGTTTCCAGTCATCTACAATCCATTTATTTATTTGTTCAATTCCATTAAATATATACTATAAGTGTTTGGTAAAACTTTACCGTGAATCACATTTTTTTTTCTTTTGAAATGGAGTCTCACTCTATCACCCAGGCTGGAGTGCAGTGGCGTGATCTCAGCCCACTGCAATTTCTGTCTCCCAGGTTCAAGTGATTCTCCTGCCTCAGCCTCCCTAGTAGCTGGAATTACAGGCATGTGCCACCACACCCGGATAATTTTTGTATTTTTGGTAGAGATGGGGTTTCACCATGTTGGCTAGGCTGTCTTGAACTCCTGACCTCAAGTGATCTACCCACCTTGACCTCCCAAAGTGCTGGTATTACAGGTGTGAGCCACCGTGCCCAGCAGCCCTGAGTGTAAGAATATTACGGACAGTGCAACCATAAAAGAATCGGCAGGTCCTTTCTATAAAACATAAAATATCTGAAATATTTGTATTAAAAATATTTTACCTATACAAACTTAATCTTGAAAAGTCTGAGCATCTTTTTGGGTCAACAACTCTTCCCATGCAGCTCTTAATAGTCTTGAGCTATTAAGTAATTGTGGTTTTTGCCATTAAAAGTTATGGCAAAAGCCACAGTTACTTTTGCACCAACATAATAATGAACAAAAATGAGCGTACCAAACAAGTCGAATTATTTCTACCACTTTTATTTTTATAATGTAAAATAAAAAATGTTTGATTTTTTGCAGCTTTCTGGAATATCTCAAAGAGGACTGTAGAGGTAAAATACATCATTAATTTTCATTTATTTATTTATTTGTTGGTTCTGCTCTTGCAAAGGCAAAATCAAAAGAATATCAGGAGATTTGACTGCAATAATGAAATATGCTCATGGACATCTAGGAAATGATGACTTAGTTACATATTCAATCAAAGTGACAAAGTATTTAAAAATAAACATAAATATGTTAATGCAAGTGAGAAACCTTGGTTTTTAATTTTTTATTTTAAAAATGTTATGTAATAATCAAGTACCTGATAAAGTCACCACAGAACAGAGAAAATTATTCTGGTGAGTTTTGGAATCTCTATGATACCAGCGTGTTACACAGAGTATAAAGAATACTTTTCACTAGCCATTGTTAAGATTTATAAGACCAATTTACTATTTTAACAGGGAAAAGACAAAACCTAGATTTGGATGAACACAGTTTCTTGCAATAAATGTTTCATGAGTTTCTCTCTCCAATTTATAACATAATTATCTTGTGAATTAGCCCGTAATTGGAGCAATTTTTCCGAAATTTTAACATATTTCATAGCCTTTTTCAGACTTAAGTATTATAAATCAAGGAAAATGAGAAACTACTTTCCCCCAAATCCTCTACAACTTGCTAAAAGCATTCAAGTTTTGTCCTTCACTATACTCATTCATATTCTAGATAATTAAGACTTCATTTTAGGTTAAAACTTCTCTCTTTCTTCCTTGAAAAAAATTACCTTACGTAAACATTTTTAGTATTTTTCCGTTACTATTGCTTCATTCTAGAATAGCCTCAATCACTATTAATTGTAAATTTTAATAAAGTAAATTAACTTCTATTTCACAAAGTCTGGAGGGTACAATGCAAATTGTCCTTAAGCATTTTAAGCAGGTTAGAAAAGCTTAAGAATAGATATACAATGACTTTCACCAGCTTCATCCATCCTTTTTATAATTTATTAAAGTGGCAAAACTGCAAGTTTATTAATTTCTCCCAGTTATAGCTCTCTATGACATGTAAAAGTAAGAAGAAAATATTTATAAACTTCCCACTTTGTCTGCTTTCATAAATACAGTAGTGTCTACTTATCCATAGTTTCAGTTACATGCAGTCAACCACAGTCCAAAAATATTAAGTGGAAAATTTCAGGAATTAACAATTTATAAGTTTTCAATTTTGCATCATTCAGAGTTGCATGATGAAATCTCACGCCATCTTGCTGTATCCTGCCAGAATGTGAATCATCCCTTTGTCCAGAAAATCCACGCGATAGATATTGCCCACCTGTTAGTCATTTAGGAGCCCTCTTGGTTATCAAATAAAAAAAACCACATAGTTATATTTAAGGTTTGGTACTATCTGCAGTTTCAGGAATCCACTGAGTGTCTTGGAATGTATCTCCGGTGGATAAGGGGGACTACTACAGTTTAATTGAACGCAATCACACTCATTCATTTTCACATTGTCTATGGATGTTTTGCACCACTATTGCAGAATTAAGTAATTGCATTGAAGACCTTATCACTCGCAAAGCTTTATATATTTACTATCTTGCCCTTTAGAGGAAATGTTTGCCAACTCTTCATTTAAGTATTCAAGGTTTTTACATTTGTTAATTCAATTAGCCAAGGATTTTATGTTGTTACTCGTAAATCTTGGAAATTATGTTCAAAAGGGTATGCAGTCTGTTCTGCTCTAACACTTATTCAGGAAACATGGATTTGTTCCAACACATTTGATATAATAGGGAACAATTTGAGCATAACACAAATTTTGCCTTTGCTTATGTATAATTTCTTCTGCAAAAGATACTACCTGAATAAAGAAAAATACTGCACCTAGCTGAACAGAACTGCATACTAATGCAAAGAATACACACACACACACACCTCAAACATCTACCAGCTACCTCAGTTCACTGTATGTGAGCTGTGAGCCACACATCCCCATCTGGTGTTACAACTTTCCAACACATTTCAGACAACCCTCCCTCTACCAATTCATAATAATCACAAGCTGAAATCTTTTTGATGCCCACTTCCTCAAGCAAAGTTCTGGCCCTTTTCAAGGAAAAAAGTGGCAATTTAATACAATATTTATGCATTTCTTCATAATTTATTATGTGGAAAATAGTGCTGTCCTTTTAAAAGGGTCTTTATTTGTGTGTATATGTATGTGAGATGGACAAACTTTTAAAGTTTTGTATCCCTAACTCCATTTTTCTCATCAGTCTCTATCTTTTTATAATCTCTTTTTCTCTATTTCTTCTAATTTTTGACAGAATATTTATAGTTGGACAAGTGTTTCACCAAAGAATGTATCTGAAAGGTGTATAAGGACGCTCAACATCATTAGTCATCTAGAAAATACAAATAAAAATCACAAGGAAATGTGATTATAAAAACATTTTAAAGGTAAAACTTAAAAAGACCAGAAATGCAAAGTGAGGGCAAAATATGGAGTCACCATAATGCTCATTAATTGCAAAGGAGTATAAAATGATTAAACATTATGGGAATACTGTTTGCATATATCTAGCATATGACTCAACAATTCTTCTAAGAATCTTCTCAAGAGAAATGATTACTTAGGTCCACAAACATACCTGTACAAGAATGTTAATGAAAGACTCTTTCATAGGCTGGGCGCAGTGGCTCAAGCCTGTAATCCCAGCACTTTGGGAGGCCCAGGCAGGCAGATCACAAGGTCAGGAGATCAAGATCATCCTGGCTAACACGGTGAAACCTTGTCTCTACTAAAAATACAAAAAATTAGCCGGGCGTGGTGGCAGGCGCCTGTAGTCCCAGCTGCTCTGGAGGCTGAGGCAGGAGAATGGCATGAACCTGGGAGGCGGAGCTTGCAGTGAGCCGAGATCGCGCCACTGTACTCTAGCCTGGGTGACAGAGCAAGACTCCATCTCAAAAAAAAAAAAGACTCTTTCATGATAGTCCCAAAATGGAAACAACTCAATTTTTCTCAAATTGGAGAATATAATAAAACACTATTCAGAAATTAGAAGACAGAATTACTTATGCATACAGTAACATGAAAGAATCTTAAAGATATTTTGTCTTGTTAAAGAAGGGAGATGCAAAAGTGTACATAGTGTATGGCATAATTTCATTCATGCCAAGTTCAAGGTTAGGCAAAACTAACCTATAATATAAGTCAAATAGTGATTATCACTGGAGGGTGAAGAATGTTTTATACTTTGATCTGCATGGCGGTCAAACAGAGGCATGTAGTAGTCTGATCTCATGCTGCTATTAAATACATACCTAAGGCTGGGTAATTTATGAAGGAAAGAGGTTTAATGGACTTACAATTCCATATAACTTGGGAGGCCTCACAATCGTGGTGGAAGACAAAGAAAGAACAAAAGGACCTCTTACATGGTGGCAGGCAAGACAGTGTGTGAAGGGACACGCTCCTTTATAAAACCATCAGATCTCATGAGACTTATTTACTATCATGAGAACAGTATGGGGAAACTGCCCTTAGGACTCAATTATCTCCATCTGGCCCCACTCTTGACATGTGGGGATTATTACAATTCAAGGTGAGATTTGGGTGAGGACACTGTCAAATCTATCATTCCACCCTGGCCCCTCCCAAATCTCATGTCCTCACATTTCAAAACCAATATTGCCTTCGCAACAGTCTCCCAAAATCTTAAATCATTTCAGCATTAACTCAAAAGTCCACAGTCCAAAGTTTTATCTGAGACAAGGTATGCCGCTTTTACCTATGGGCCTGTAAAATCAAAAGCAAGTTAGTGGCCATGCACAGTGGCTCACACCTGTAATCCCAGCACTTTGGGAGGCCAAGGCAGGCAGATTACTTGAGGTGAGGAGTTCAAGACCTGCCTGGACAAAATGGTGAAACCTTGTCTCTATTGAAAATACAAACATTAGCTGGCATGGTGATGCACACATGTAATCCCTGCTACTTGAGAGGCTGAAGCAGGAGGATTGCTTGAACCTGGGAGTTGGAGGTTGCAGTGAGCGAAGATCACACCACTGCACTTCAGCCTGAGCAACAGAGCGAGACTCCATCTCAAAAAAAAAAAAAAAAAAGGCAAGTAAGTTACTTCCCAGATACAATGGTGATATGGCCAGAACAAAAGGACTACAGGCCCCAAGCAAGTCTGCAATCCAATGGGAGAGTCATTAAACCTTAAGGTTCCAAAATGATCTCCTTTTAACTCCATGTCTCACAACCAGATCATGCTGATGCAAGAGGTGGGCTCACATGGTCTTGGGTAACTCTGCTCCTGTGGCTTTTCAGGGTACAGCCCCACTCCTGAATGCTTTTAAAGGCTGGCATTGAGTGTCTTTGGCTTTTCCAGGAGCATGTTGGAAGCTGTCAGTGGATCTACTATTCTTGCATCTGGAGGACAGTAGCCCTCTTCTCACAGATCCACTAGACAGTGCCTCAGTGGGGACTCTGTGTGAGGGGTCTGACCCCATATTTCTCTTCTGCTCTGCTCTAGCAGAGGTTCTGCATGAGGGTTATATCCCTGTAGTAGAGTTCTGCCTAGACATCCAGGTATTTTCATACATCTTCTGAAATCTAGGCAGAGGTTTCCAAACGTCATTTCTTGACTTCTGTCCACCCAAAGATCCAACACCACATGGAAGCTGCCAAGGCTTGGGGCTTGTATCCTCTGAAGCAATGGCCTGAGCTGTATCTTGACCCCTTTTAGCCATGGCTGGAATGCAGGGCACTAAGTCCCAAGACTTCAAAAGCAGCAAAGCCCTGGGCCCGGCACATGATACCATTTTTTCCTCCTAGGCCTCCAGGCCTATGAAGGGAGGGGCTGCCATGAAGACCTCTGATATGCCTTGGAGATATCTTCCCTATTGTCTTGGCTCCACATTACTTATGCAAGTTCCTGCAGCCAGCTTAAATTTCTCCTTAGATAATGGGATTTTCTTTTCTATTGCATCAACAGGCTGCAAATTTTCTGAACTTTTGTGCTCTGCTTCCCTTTTAAACATAAGTTCCAATTCCAACCCTACCTTTGTGAATACATAAAACTGAATGCTTGTTTAACAGCACCCAAGTCACTTCTTGAATGCTTTGTTGCTTAGAAATTTCTTCTGCCAGATGCCCTAAATCATCTCTCTCAAGGTCAAAGTTCCACAGATCTCTAGGGCAGGGGAAACATGCTGCCAGTCTCTTTGCTAAAGCAGAGCAAGAGTAATCTTTATTCCATTTCTCAACAAGTTTCTCATCTCCATCTGAGATGAGCAGCATTTGGTCAAAGCCATTCAACAAGTCTCTAGGAAGTCCCAAACTTTCCCACATCTTTCTATCTTCTTCTGAGCCCTCCAAACTGTTCTAACATCTGCCTGTTACCCAGTTTCAAAGTTGCTTCCACATGTTTAGGTATCTTTACAACAGCACCCTACTACTCGGTACCAATGTACTGTATTAGTCCATTCTCATGCTGCTAATAATGACATACCTGAGACTGGGTAATTTATAAAGGAAAGAGGTTTAATGGACTCACAATTCCACATAGCTGGGGAAGTCTCACAATCATGGCAGAAAATGAAGGAAGAGCAAATGGACATCTTACATGGCAGCAGGCAAGAGAGTGTGTGCAGGGGAACTCCCCTTTATAAAACCATCAGATCTCGTGAGATTTATTCACTGTCATGAGAATAGTATGTGGGAAACCACTGCCATGATTCAATTATCTCCACCTGGTTCTGCCCTTGACATGTGCGGATTATTGGGGTGAGATTTGGTGGAGAACTCAGCCAAAGCATATCAGGTATACATACAGAAAATATCATTCAGCTTACACACTTATTTTGTACATTTTATTGTATGTAAACATTTTAAATGATACCTCAATAAAATATTCAAAATCAAACAAAGATCACATCAAATACCATTTTTTTGATAAAATCTTGAGACTTTTACAGAAAATATTTTCCCCTTCTCAATAAATCATTTTAATATTTTGTTTAGACATGTTTTGGGCATTTCCTCTTTTTATATTTTATCATGATTACTTTGGAGGCTTTTAGCTGTACTCTCATAAAATAGTAAATTCATTGAGTAGAAGTGATTTTATGTATTATAAGATATGTAAAGCAAAGCTTTGTCCAGAGGGTGCATGCAGTACACTTTATGAAATCAAAATGGATTGAATGGAGGAAGCAGGTATGCATATCACTTTCAATAAATATAACATCTGGCAGTTCTAAGAACACCTTTAGATATAGTATGACTGTGTTTATGTAAAGATTCATGTAAGCAGATACTAATATGTGCGTAAACCTAATGTAAAATGATTTCACTACTCTTTCATTTTAAAAATATGATGAAAATAAAAATTATTTTATAGAAATAATTTATTGTTAATGGTGCAATTTAAAAAACAGGAGCACACAAGTGTATTATAAAATTCATACACTTAATGTTTAATTTAATGAATCTTCAATTCACTAAGGCCATTTTTCAATGATATTCAAAACATGTTTTATTAAAGGCACATTATAAATCAATGAGTAACTAAAATAACCTGATATTCCAGAAGTCCTTGATATAATTCTCCTATTGTCCTAAGATGAATGCAGACAGAGATTGATTCTCATAAGATTCTAAATTGTATACATTCTTCTATCTTTCTCAAAGCAATAAAAATTCCAGGGAGGCCAAAAACTACTCCTTGGTTTGTGGCTTTCCAAAATAATTCTAATGATACCATAGTGCACTAACTTTTGGGATATGATGGATATATACTGAGACTGTGGTAATACCAATATTGCAAGTTATTAATGTCTATAAAGTTCCCTAGTAGATGAATTCAAACATTTCTGAATTTATAGAAATTGTTAAGAAAATTCCTACATATTGGTTCAATAAATAAATGATCCTAATTGTTTTTAAGCACAAACCTCCATGCTCCCTTTAAGCACTGCCATTTCTCTAGCTGTTTCATTGTGAAGATGCAACAATGAGTTTTTCTCTGAGCTGTTATCATGGAGGCTCAATTGGTATTGCTCAATATCCCAAACAAAGCATAAACAAATCTAAACACTAAAATTTTACTCTTCTGTCAAGCTCAGAAGACAATAATAAGTGCAGAATGTTTTTGTTAAAATATTTTTACCCCAGCTAATTTTGTTTTGAATAATTTAAATGGAAATCATGATTCTCTTCTCATATAGCTTGTTTAAATTACCTAATTGACAACCTCCCTTCTGATTATAAATCAGAAAAACAATCAGCCGGTCTCCTTACCAGTGTTGATTTTATTTTGTGTTAAGTGGAAGCACTTAGAGACCTAAGTTACAAGTATATTTATATTCTCAATCACTTTAGAGTTTCAATTAGGTGAATTATTATCAATGGTTATTATCAAATCCACTGTTGTCAGGCTACCTGACAAGCATAAATATAGGTAGAGTTAATTTTAAAATTCTTTAGATGGAAACCTTTGAACTAAAGTTTTAATGAATCTTCAAATGAAAGTTGAATAACTTTTCAACTGATTAAAGCCTATGGGGCCCAGTGTGGTGGTTCACACCTGTAATCCCAGCACTTTGGGAGGCCGAGGCAGGTGGATTGCCTGAGCTCAGAAGTTTGAGACCAGCCTCGGCAACATGGTGAAACCCTGTCTCTACTAACAACAATACAAAAAATTAGCCGGGCATGGCAGCATGCGCCTGTAATCCCAGCTACCTAGGAGGCTGAGGCAGGAGAATTGCTAGAACCCAGGAGGCAGAGGTTGCAGTGAGCTGAGATCGCGCCACTGCACTCCAGCCTGGGCGAATGAGAGACTCCATCTCAAAAAAAAAAAAAAAAAAAAAAAAAGGCATATGGAAACAAGCTTCAAATTAGAAGTATAGTGTTATTCACTGATAGTAGAATTACTAGTAATTTCTTCTTAGAGGGACTGAGTATACATGTGAATTCAGGTACTCAGTTATGAAGAAAAAATAAACTCTCAATCAATTTTGTATGCCTGATTTAGCTTCCAAATACCACAGATTCCAATGGATAGTGTAAAACATGAAGATGCATCTTTACTCAAAATATATCCCATAACTTGAAACAGTATTTTACTGAATTCTGGATAGTGGTCCTTTTTCTCTTTTTATGCATCCAGACTCTCAGTAAAATATACACTACACATATACAAGTGCAGTTCATCCCACCTTATACCAATAGGGACAACTAAGAAATGTTGTTCAATCAAAGTTCGTTTGTCTAAATTTTTTTTTTTTTGAGATGGAGTCTCACTCTGCCGTCCAGGCTGGAGCTGGAGTGTAGTGGCTCGATCTCCACTCACTGCAACCTCCGCCTTCTGGGCTCAAGCGATTCTCCTGCCTCAGCCTCCTGAGTAGCTGGGACTACAGGCACGTGCCACCATGCCCAGCTAATTTTTGTGTTTTTAGTAGAGATGGGGTTTCACCCTCTCTATGTTGGCCCGGGTGGTCTCGATCTCTTGATCTCGGGATCTGTCCGCCTTGGCCTCCCAAAGTGCTGGCGTTACAGGCGTGAGCCATTGCACCCTGCTGATTTGTCCAAATTTTTTTAACAAATATAATTGTTGATTCTTGATATTTCATTTTCATAAAAATGCCCATAAAGTACAGGAGAATTAAAGAATTCTTGTAAACAGTAATATCATAAAATTCTGTGTCTGCAGCCTTATATAATTTTTTCTTCCTAGTATTCTAGATTCATAAAAAAACACAAAAAGAACAAATGATCCTGAGTTACAGTTTTTAATCAAGTTATTTCTTGTAATGGAGTCACTGAAGACTCAGAATTTATTAAAATGCAGTAATTTTATTTTGATAAAACCCAACAAATGTGCTTCTAATAGTGGTTTTTCCTATTGAAGGACTATACAACTCAGTGTTGTATAAATATGATATTTAATGTAGTACATATAAGATTCTATATAGTAAATATAGAATAAAAAATACAAAGATTGCTATAGCATGTGATCTGTGGATTACTCAAGGATAGTGATTAAGAATAATTAGCACACATGCTTTGTGTAGGCTGCCTATAAAAATAAAAATTGGAAGATGTAAATTTTTTCAGCAATAGAATTATACTGGGAAAAATTTGTATGTTCTTCAATAACTTAGAAGAATTGTTGAGCTCTCCTGTAGCTTTTTGGCACTTTATAAAAATGAAATATCAAGAATCAATATTTATATTTGTTAAAAATATTAAACAAGTCAGCTTTGATTGAACAACATCTCTTAAATGTCCCTGTTGCCAGACAGTTGAATGAGATGAACTTATAGGTGCATGTTGTGTATTTTACCAGCTCTGGTTACCAAAAACTTGGAGACATGAAAAAAGTAAAAGGACCACTACCCAGCATTCAGTAAAATAAACTAGAATGTCCACAATGTCTTTTCCTCACTGAATAATTTATATCTACATATCTCAGATTAGGTAAATTATTCTTTTAGATTTAACTTCTTAACAAACTTAATAAAATCAAATTTTTAAAAACTATACAGTAAAATATGCTTGTTTCCTAAGCTTCACATACTATGTCTTCTTCGAACTATATTTTTAATCTATTTCTTATAAAATGACAAATTTTTTAAAAATCCCAATTTTTTGAATGTGTGTGTACTTACTGGATCCAATAAATACTGTTTAAAACGTTCTCTTTAGATGTTGTAATATACAAGATACCTACTTGCATACTTTGCCTTCTTCAATGTTAATGAAAACAAAGAGGGGAAGATATTTGGCCAAATGGTGTGCATAGTGATCACATTTCATTTTCAAAATAGAAACTTTTAAACTAAGAATCAAGCTGATATTTAGCATTGTTAGATAACTAATTTGTTAATGGCAAAATCTGTAAAAAGGAAATCTAATTTTGAATAGGAGAGACGTGAATTAATACAATTTGTTTCATACAACAGATGGATACTATTTCAAACCAGAAAACAAATCTAATTTTCTCTGTGATTTAAAGATAATTCAGAAAACAATCTACCAAAAACTAAGCAGTAAATCAAAAAAATCAAAATATAATCTAACAGCTGATGAACATTTAGTGCAGGAACTGACCCTGGGAAAATCATTATCATAACTTTCTTGACCTCTGTGGGGCCTGTTCACACAGTACTATATATATCACCTTAAACATTTATTAAGTGCTTCTAGATGCCTGGCACTGAGAGAAAGAGCCTAAACACAAAAGCAGTATACTCAGAAAATTGGAATAAGAATAGGGGTAGCCTTTTTTCTTTCTCTAATTATAAAGAAATTATTTTTGCTTTAAACTGATTTGCAGAGATATTTACAACTAAAAAATTGACTCATGACTATTATCCAGAAAATGATATTTAGTAAAAAGTTAGTCAAGCCCGTGTTTCTTCCATTTAAACCAGTAAACCATTAAATTGTCTTGCCAGCTAACTAGACACTAGAAAGACATAGATAATGCTTAATGTAAATCTGTTCATTTTCATCACTAGAAAATTCAGTGGAGAAGTATTAATCATTTTCTACAGAAATGCTACCTAGTAATAGGAAGGAAAAAAAATAGAGGAAAAGTGGGGTTGAGTAAAGATGAAGTGTATTTGTGTGTGTGTGAGACAGAGAGAGATTAGCATAATGCCCAGGGCTTTAATCATTTTTTTTTAATTTTACATATTTCAGAATAACTCTGATGTCAAGGTAAATAAAAGTATATTTCAGTAAAGAAAAGCCCACCAACATCTACCTGTCTAAAAATTATCCTAAATTCAAATCCGAGTCATGATTTGGCTGCTGCTAAATCCATTCACACGTTTGTACAGGGATTTCAGGACCTCTGATTTTCCTTTTCCTCATCTCCCTGCCTTGGTCATTTCTACGAGTCGTATTCCTACCAATGTATGTCTACAGGGAACCTTCCATTATTTAGCAATTGTATGTCTATGATGAGTTGTAATCCCATACTGTAAAAAAATGAATACTCCTTGTTTTGATGAAGGTCCAGTTTTCATGCCAGAGACTCATGAGACAAATAGCAGCAGTTGATTTATAATTCTTTACCACTTGAGGCCCCTTATACAGTCTTTTTCAGTTGCTGATCTAATAATGTATCCTGTGGACTATTTTCTTTTCCTTTCTTTCTTTCTTTCTTTCTTTCTTTCTTTCTTTCTTTCTTTCTTTCTTTCTTTTTCTTTTTCTTTCTTTCTTTTTCTCTTTCTTTCTCTCTTTCTTTTTCTTTCTTCCTTTCTCCTTCCTTCCTTCCTCTCTTTCTTCCTCTTTCTTTCTTTCTTTCTTTCTTTCCTTCTTTCTTATCTTCCATGCTTCTGTCTCTGGGGTTTTTTTTTTGGTTTTTGTTTTTGTTTTTCAATGTCTATCTTATTTCCTTCCACCTTAGTCTTCCACTTGAATCTTCTCCTTTGACTGGCCAGTGCTGATCAAGGTGGAATGTGGACTGTGGAGACAGGATACCAGGAGAGTTGCAAAGTGTTACTTTCCCAAGAGACAGTTTTGTTTAGACAAATGTTTAAGTACAATTTTCAAGCTTCATGTTGGTATTAATAACTGTCTCCTTTTCCTAGAGTAAGGCCACTAGTAAGAAATTGTTCCTTTCTCCGTTCATTTGTGAACCTAGCCTTAAAGTATCCTTTCTGATGACTCAATAGAAGACTTGTGAACTTGGCAGAAACCATTGGGATGCATTCTATAATAAATGATGGAATCTTTTAGTAGTCATTATTATAATACTGAATAGTGTTCATAGAATCTTGATAATTTTTTTTTGTTTTTGCACCAGATGCTGGTTTCTATTCCAAAATTCATGAAAGAGAGACTATTGAGGGAAAAAATACATTTCATATTTATATCTACTTTTATATATGTATGCATCTATGTATCATTCTTTTATATATGTATGTATATACCCATTTCTATATATCTGCCTCTAATGTTTGAAATTCATTGTGGGGGTCTTATAAATGCTGTTTGATTTTTAGATCACAAGCCCTTTGTAGCAGCCACCAATTTGAATTAGTACCAGATTCTTTGAAGGCTATTCAAAAAAAATTTTAGTACTTTAGTATTTAGCATAGACTTTTAGTATTTTAATTTTTAGCAGAGAACTGTTCCTGTTCATAGCATGAATACTGGGATAGATAAAGCAGTGGTTAACTTTGTCTAGTCAAATAATCTTGATTTATATGTATATATGATGTGTGTTAATTATTTCTTACTCCAAATTTTACAATTTAAAGATAAATCATTATGGCCTAAAATATAGTAAATCTTCATTGTACAAGTTTCCAGCCGGTCACTAAAGTTCAAAAAGTTATTACCATGAAAAATGTCTCATAATATTCCAAAAGTCAGTTATTTAAAACATAGGCAGTTCATTGAGAATGGATTGCAGACAACAATATTCAAACTAAGCATTAGCAGTCATTACAGACTCAAAGTAGGTTCATAATATGTGATTAAGTAGTAAAAGCTCTTTATCCCATTATCAATCCCTTGAAGCATATTAAAACAATAGAAAAAGTAACCTGAAGTGCTACAAACAATGTGTGTACGTATGTGTGTTCAGCAGTTAAGATCGAATGTGATTTTGTGGATGTATATATTAGGGGTTTGCCTGGCATACAAAGTAAGTTTAAGTTCGATGGTATTCACAGACTATGAACCTTCATAAAATCAGTGGTGCAAGCAGTAGTACCTCAAAAGTCTCAAGGGAATTGGTGAACATATATAAAGCAGTTACAGATGATAATCTGAAAACTCTAATTACAGGCTTACTGCAGTGTGAAATCTTTCATATTAAAAATAATGCCACAGTATATATTTACTGCCAGTATATCAATGGTATGCTCAAATGTATCAATAAAATTATCAACAGATGGAACCTATCCTCTTAATATTTCATATTTGTTATCTATTCAAAACCACAGTTAACCTTTCAACATAGAAACTGAACATGTTTTATTCACCTAAGGAGCTGCAGAAAAATTGCTTATTTCAATAATAGGCACTCATACCTTTTCTTTCTGCAGAAGTAGTTCACATAAGCACCTCAGTGTGATCAAAATCATACATGTGTATGTGCTATGGCTTTTTATTTTTTCAAACACATGTTGGATGCCTTGGCCAACATACGGGAGTGTGACACAAGCTGCATTTAAACAAGCTGCCCCTGTGTGTCTCTCTAGGATGACGTAGCATGTGTTCATTTCCCAGAGATACAAATGGTGTGGAGTGGAGGGCACAGCACCCCTGGGTATTCATTATTCTGGGTGATCACTTGGGAGTGGTCAATTTGAAACCACCGTGGTAGTAAGAAAGAAACCAACGTGATTTGAATAGAAGGTGACGGCTCTTGAGCTTATTTTGCTGAATGTCATTAAACATGGACGGACTGTAAGTGTCTAAAATGGGGGTGCTTATCATGGAGAAACAGTGGGCTTGTTCGGCCACACAGAATGCTTCGTACAATTTTGTTCAGCATAAAAAAGGCAGAAGGGCAGCAAGCAATGCAGAAAGTGACAAATCATTAAGCTAATCCTATAAAGATCCGGCCTGTCAGGCGGCACATTTCCTGAATACTTAGAAAGCATGAGAGAGGCTTATTAATGGTTCATCACAGTTCTTGCACTGCTTACATTGCTAATATGCAAACACTGCCCTTTTTTAGTTTTGATTTTCAGCACATTAGGATGTCACTTCCATGGCTACTGTATTTTTTTTTCCTCCTGGGTAATTGAAGCATTACCATAGAAGACAATGATTGATGATGTCTTTAAAGGTCTAAAAAAGCACAGGCTATTTTTGAAACTGTGCCATGTCTATATAAGGAGAGAAGAAGGAACAATCTAAATGCTACAGTATGCTAGAGCAACAACAACAAAGCCCTGAGGCTTAGGTAGTCATGAAGGGTACTTTCATTTTTTGCTCCCACTCTCTGCACCCTTTCCTTTCCCTCTCTGAATTTACAGACTACTGCTGGGTTAGGGTAGAGAATGCTCTGGTGTGTGTTAGATGCTCAGTGTAATTAGACTATTGCGCTAGGAAGATTTGGCTCCACACTTCATTCCCGGGAGCTGTAAAGCTGTTCTTGCCTTTGAAAGCTGCTTGGCTGAGTTGAGAACAAGCAATAGTGATGATGATGGTGTGATTAGCATCATTTTGCATTTAACACAACAGCTTTCTGCATAGTATTTACAGTACTTAGAAACTATTATCATGTATACAAGTATCTTCCCATATTGATTATTTGTCTTTTTCTTCTCCTTATCATCTTCTTTCAACTTTCTATCAGTGTGGATTCAATCCAATGAAAATTTAGTATGCCTCTATAACACCTTGTTAGGCAGTGGGAATACAAAACCACTTATTTATGTATTTTTATATTTCCTGTACAAATTCAGTCTTGTAAGATATACACATTGTAACATATAAATTTTATTCCAAAATATGGATTTTCTTTTGTTTTTTCTTTATCCTTGTGCAAAAGAATAATAAAGGCAAAGAAAAAGAGGATTTTTATTTATTTAATTTTTCTTTTTTTTTTTTTGAGATGGAGTCTCGCTGTGTCGCCCAGGCTGGAGTGCAGTGGCGCGATCTCGGCTCACTGTAAGCTCCGCCTCCCGGGTTCACGCCATTCTCCTGCCTCAGCCTCCCGAGTAGCTGGGAATACAGGCGCCCGCCACCACGCCCAGCTAATTTTTTTGTATTTTTAGTAGAGACGGGTTTTCACCATGTTAGCCAGGATGGTCTCGATCTCCTGACCTTGTGATCCGCCTGCCTTGGCCTCCCAAAGTGCTAGGATTACAGACGTGAGCCACCGCATCCGGCCTATTTATTTAAATTTTTATGAGTATATAGTAGGTGCATATATTTGGGGATACATGAGATATTTTGATACAGGCACACAATGTGTAATCATCACAGAGAGGATTTTTTTTTTTTTTTGAGGGACAGGAGAGTTAAAGGTGTAAACTCTAGGTTGGTTTCTGTCAATTCCTCTCTAGTCATTCAATCATTTTAAAAGACTCAAAAAGTAGGATCTACTTTAAATCATGTAAATTGGCCCCAAATATTTGATCTAGTACAAATTTAGCACATAACAAATAAATAAGTAAAGCCCTTAAATCTAACCAAAGCAGTAGGAAATAGGTTACCAAAACTGTTTCTCCTGCAATAGTTGGAGTAATTTGGTCATGCAAACTTAGCCAAGTTAGTTAAATTTCTTAAAATTCTGTCCATGTTTTATAAAATGAAAGAATACTATTTGGGCTGACATGATCTTCTGCTTATTAAAGATAAGTTACAGACCGCAGTGTATAGCACATTGCAAGACCTCAAGAAATTAACATGATACAGTATGTGAATAATGCAAAGAAAACAAACAAATCAAAATATTCCTTTTGAAATTGGACAGAAATTGGTTTCTGCTCAGCATTTTTTGTTGGAAGACCCTCTTACGATGCTTCCAAATCTGTATTTTTTTCTTTTTTTGAATATGAAATTTTTATAAACAAGAATAACATATTTAATTCATTTATTGATTTTTCCATATATTGCATGCATAATAGAACGTGGATGTGCTTAATAGTATAAAAGAAAATTAGGTTACAAAGAGAACAGCTGAAGAAGAATTAAGTAAATTGCCTAACATCACACTAAAAAATAATACAGAAGAGGAGAGAAAAAAAATAACAGAGAAGAATGATTGAAAAGAATAGAGGACGAGAATATAGGTTCTAATACCTTGTCAGCTGGTCAACATTAGTTCTCAGATTAGAACAACACTTTCACTGAAAGATGAAGGAAAATTATTCTTCTCTGTATAATAAAGTCCTTGAGGGTGGCTTCACAACAAATTAATGTAACGTTAACATGTCATGTATCTAAAAATACCACTCCATGTTTCTAGTTTCTCCCTGGGGACTGTTCGTGTGCTAACGCTCCTCCTCTTCACATATCTCTCCTCTCCCCACTTGTTGGCCAGGCATTCTCATATCTCATTTCAACAACTAGTATATAACACCATATAGAATCCAGGACATGATACATGATGTCAGGCCAAACCTCTGACCTTCAGAAAGTCAAAGCTGTTAGGCAAAAAGACTTCCCAGGATCAAACCTCTCTGGATTCAAATACATACATGATTATTATACAATTTTCAAGTCTTGGACATGTCTTTCTATATCAGTTTCCCTATAGGAATATTACCAGCAGATTAACATTAATTTCTAATTGCATTTGTTTTCCTGTCCAGACTCTGAAACTGAAATTAGATTTTTATACAATCCAAGCCAAGCTGATATAATACACTCTTTGCATTAAGAGTTTTACTTGACTGTTATTATACCATGCTTTACATGACAATGAGAAGTTAATTTGACTCCATTGTGATGTGCTTTTAGGCTCTGAACTTACTACATAATGAGGTACAATTTCTCCTTAACCTCAATGTACCGACCTGCTGAGCAATATCCTGGATATCTCCAGGGCACCTGTCAAGAATGCTTTATTTCATATTCCACCCCCAAAACAAACATACACCAAAAATATCATTCAAACTTAAGAAATGTTCATGATACTGGAGAGGCATCACTAGGTTGTCTGGGAAAGGAGAAAAAGATAATTATAACAATTACTATATACCCTCTTCAAGCATTATGATATGTTGGTCATTTTGTAAGATTCGTTGGATATTAAATCCTTTCTTACAAATCGGTTAAGAGGTCTTTTAATCCCTATTAATCTAATTTTTACAGTGATAGGAATTGTATGACTTATAATAAATGAGGGATCAGAACAAGAATTCGGTTCAATAGTTAAAATAATTTTTAATTGATAGAAGGCACTAATGAATAACCAGATGACTGAAAGTTTCTGGCGTATCTGGAGATACCCAAAATAAGATCCTTGTTAATGCACTTAACTGTGTCCCCCCTCAAAAAGCCATATGTTGAATCCCTAAACCACAGTAATTTAGAATATGATGACATTTGGAGGGAGGGCCCTAAAAGAGGTGATTAAATTAAAATGAAGCTATTAGAGTGGGGCCTAATCCAATCCTCCGAAGAAACCACCCCTGCCAACTCCTTGATCTTGGACTTCTAGTACCCCAAAATGTAAAAGATATATTTCTGTTGTTAAATTAACCAGTCTGTGGTACTCTGTTTTGGCAATCCTAGCCATAGTAAATCAATTATTAATATGAGCTTCTTTATCAATACCTACATGAGTTGTTCCCATTAATTACCTCATTCCTCAAACTGTAATGCAGACAATATGCCAAATAGCATACTTATTAATTGATAAATCTAATGTCTTATTTCCAAACTTTGATGTCTCTACATCATTTTGCATTGTCGATGATCCCTTATATTTCTATTCCCTTTGCTTCAAGACACAATTTACTTCCTGTTTTCCAGCTTTCTCCCTGACTTCTTACTAATGGATTCCTCTCTTCACCCATTACAGGTGGGTATTTCTGGGATATTGTACTCATCTTCTTTGTCTCCATGTTCTCACTAGAGGAAATTTTTATACACGCATATTTACAACTGTCATCTAAATGTTGAAAAACTCCAAGTTTTGTCTCCATCCTACAGTCCTTTGAATCTGATAAAATACTTTATTATTATGTAATATTTAAACATATGATATTTATGTGATAGACATAGATTATTATTAGTCATAATAATAAAACAAATATCCATGAATTCATGCTCCTTCCTAAGATAAAATATTACCATGCTTTTCTCCAATCCCACCTTCCTACTTTCCTATTGGGAAATAACCACTACCCTAGATTTTGCATTTGCATGCATCATTACCATGACACTTGAAAATATTTCTTTAACCTATTTAGATAATTCTAAATAAAATATCAGTTTGATTTTTTGTTTGTAATTATGATGTCATATTACATGTGGTCTTGTGTGTCTTATTTTTTCATTCCACAGAGTCGTTTCTAAGATGCAACCATGTTGCACATAACTGCAGTTTGCTCTTTTTACTGCATTCTAATTTTTTCCCGAACACCTGAACTACATATCTAGAAGAAACAAAACCCAAAAATGTTACCATCAAGCCTGCTGCTCTTAAATCTTGAACCTACACAATATCAAAAAATATAATATTATCCTTAATATTTTTTCTCTTTCAATATATTTTCAATCAGTCATAAATCTGGATGATTTAATCTATATGATGTTGTCCTCTCTTCACCCCTTCCAATGCCAGGTGTGAGTCCAAGGCATTAGCAGCTTGTGTCTGACCATTGCATTCACTTTCTAACTCTTCTCCATGCAAAACTTTCCCCTCTTCCCCAAAAATCCAGGTCACTCTCAATCTTAACTTTTGATCATTATTTGCCTTTGCCTGCAGGGCACACTTCAAACTACCTTATATGGTATTCAAGATTTTTAATATCAATCTTTTAGGTGTCATAGTGAGAAATGCTCCTTCCTCTTCTACTTCTTTGTTTTGAGAACCACATATTCAATTTGTGGGAAAAAAATGGCAGCACACATTGGTTCCTGGTTCAAAGCGCATACCACATCATTAACAACACCACTCCACTAAATTATTAGTGTAATCTCTTATCTCTGAAGATATATATGACTGACCAACAATCCATTTTACATTCTATAAGGCTGGCTACATTGGGGATTTGGAGTAAATAGTGAGACTAGAGAATCCCATGAGCATTACTAACTACATTGCCTTATTCTTTTGTGATTAAATTAGCTTATTAGTAAGAAATCCCATAACAGAATATCATTATAGTGAAGGAGATATTCAAGGAAACCACTCTTTCTGTTTCTGTCAATAACTCCATGGACAGGAAGAAAGATTATGATCCAGAATAAGTGCTTATTTCAATGAAGACAAATTGCTGCTCATAGAGGGTTCCGATGTAATCAACCCATCATGTGAAGGAGGAGGGTGTCTCCTGGAGTAGGTTTTGTGTTAGAAGGTCAGAGTTGGTTTTGCACTGGCCAAGCAGTGACTGTATTCTGGGATATCAAAGTGAAAAGTTTATAATGTGAAACTAAATACAACCTCTTATCAGTCTACCATGGCTACTTTGTTCATATAAGCCTACTTACAAGTATAATGCTGCTTTCTGCCAAAACCCAACAGACATTGCTGCAATTCACTTACTGGGGCATAAACAGGCTCCATACAACATTCAGCACAACCTCAGGCACTTCTGCTGCATTGGATCTGCTGGGTTTTCAAAGGTACATGATAGAGTCACTCACATTACTGCTGGAACAAGCTGGACACCTATCATATTCTCTGAATTTCACTGAAACTTGGAAGAATATGTACTAGTTTGAGTCTCTTACTTAGTGGTAAGAACTATTAGGTGCAGTGTCCTGTGCTTATAATGAGGAGTATCCTATAATGACTCAGAAACTGAATTCTAGAGAGGTCAGACACAAAATAGTACCTGCTGTGTCATTCTCTATGTATAAAGTTCAAAAACTGGCAAAACAAGTGGTGGTTGAAATTAGGATGTGGTTGGCGTTGAGGAGGATGATAATTTGTAAATGGGAAGGTCCATAAAAGAGCTTTGGGATTCACATAATTTTCTATTTTTTTATTTGTGTAATTGGCACATGGGTGTGTTCACTTTCTGATAAATACATCAAGTAGTTTACTTACGATTTGTGCTTTCCTTTAAATATGTTATACTTTGATTTTTAAAAATTGCTTAAAAAACTAGATAGCTCTCATGGAAGGGCTAGAAAAGAACAAGCTCCCCAATGCTCCCCAAGATAAGCATGTATTAGCAATATTCCAAGATACTCACACAGGCTAGCTTAAGGGGAACTAATTTTCCAATTCCTGGAAAATCTCACAATCATCCTGCAAAAACAACTCTTTGGAGAAATGTCCAGCATAGCTTCTATTGCCTCCCAGTGGTAAACTGGGGCCCTGCACAGAACTTCACTTGAAAATCAATCACATGTGAGTTACCTGACTTGCAAAACCTAGGTCACATGGCTTTAGCTGCAAAAGAGGCTTTGAAATGTATGTTGAACAATCTTTTGTTCATGTTTATTTACTCTGTGTATTAGTCTGTTCTCATGCTGCTAATAATGATATACCCAAGACTAAGTAATTTATAAAGGAAAGAGGTTTAATTGTCTCAGTTCAGCATGGATGGGGAGGCCTCACAATCATGGCAGAAGGTGAAGGAGAAGCAAAGTCACATCGTACTTCCTGGGTTCAATGGGGGTTCAGGCATTGGGTAAATACACGTGTTCCAAATGAAAGAAATTGGCCAAAACAAAGGGGCTACAGGCTCTATGCAAGTCCAAAATCCAATAAGGCAGCCATTAAACCTTAAAGTTCCAAAATGATCTCCTTTGACTCCATGTCTCACATCCAGGTCCCACTGATGCAAGACGTGGGTTCCCATGGCCTTGGGAAGCTCCACACCTGTGGCTTTGCAGGGTACAGCCCCCTCCCAGCTGCTTTCATGGCTGTCATTGTCAATGGCTTTTCCAGATGCATGGTGCAAGCTGTCAGTGGATCTACCATTCTGGAGTCTGGAGGACAGTGGCCCTCTTTTCACAGCTCAATTAGGCAGTGTCCCAGTGGGGACTCTATGTGGGGGCTCCCACCCCACATTTCCCTTCCACACTGCCCTAGCAGAGGTTCTCCATGAGGGCACCACCCCTGCAGCAAACTTCTGCCTGGACATCCAGGCGTTTCCATACATCCTCTGAAATCTAGGTGGAGGTTCCCAAACCTCAATTCTTGACTTCTGTGCACCAGCAGGCTCAACATCACATGGAAGCTGCCAAGGCTTGGGGCTTGCACCTTCCAAAAATACTGCCCCAGCTGTACCTCGGCCCCTTTTGGGCATGGCTAGAGTGGCTGGGATGCAGGACACCAAGTCCCTAGCCTGCATGCAACAAGGGGGCCCTGGGCCCAGCCCAGGAACCAATTATTTTTCCCCCTAGGCTTCTAGGTCTGTGATGGGAGAGTCTGCGGCATGGTTTCTGACATGCCATGGAGACATTTTCCACATTGTCTTGGTGACTAACAATGGGCTTCTTGTTACTTATGCAAATTTCTGTAGCTGGCTTGAATTTCTGCCTAGAAAATGGATTTTTCTATTCAATTGCATTGTTATGCTGCAAATTTCCCCAAGTTTTATGCTCTGCTTCCTCTTGAAAGCCTTGCTGCTAAGAAATTTCACCAGATACCCTAAATCATCTCTCTCAAGTTCAAAGTTCCACAGACCTCTAAAGCAGAAGCAAAATGTGGCCAGTCTCTGCATAGCAAGAGTGAACTTTGCTCCAGTACCCAACAAGTTCTTCATCTCCATCTGAGACACACTTAGACTAGATTTTACTGTCCATATCACCATCAGCATTCTGGTTGAAACCATTCAACAAGTCTCTATGAAGTTACAAACTTTCCTACATCTTCTGTCTTCTGAGCCCTCCAAGTCTGTAGGAAGTTTCAAATTTTCCCACATTTTCCTGTCTTCTTCTGAGCCCTCCAAATTGTTCCAACCTCTTCCTGTTACACAATTCCAAAGTTGCTTCCACATTTTCAGGTATCTTTACAGCAGCATCCCACTCTACCAGTAACAATTTACTTTATTAGTCTGTTCTCATGTTGCTAATAAAGACATACCAAAGACTGGGCAATTTTTAAAGGAAAGAAGTTTAATTGATTCATAGTCCAGCATGGCTGGGGAGGCCTCACAATCATGGCAGAAGGTAAAGGAGGAGTAAGGCATGTCTTACATGGTGGCAGGCAAGAGAGCATGTGCAGGGGGACTCCCCTTTATAAAACCATCAGATCTTATGAGACTTAATCACTATCATGAGAACAGCACAGGAAAGACCCACCCCCATGATTCTATTATCTTCCACTGGGTCCCTCCTGCAACACATGGAAATTATGGGAGCTACAATTCCAGGTGACATTTTGGTGGGGACAAATCCAACCACATCATTCTGCTACATTAAGAAGTCCTTTTACCAAGAAACGATGCTTTATTCCTGTCTGTTATCTCCATGTTTATTATCACACCTAGCTTTCATTTCATAAACATTTACTAAGTACCTCCTATCTATAAGTCACTGAGGTAGCTATGAAAAGAAACTCATGAATGAAAAGAAATTCCAACACATGGAGTCTTATATTCTAGATGCAGAGTGTTAAATTACATTAAATTTGGTCCAAAGCTGTCTCCATAGGTAGCAAACTGCAATTGAACTTAGTATGTTGTATTAGTCTGTTTCATACTGCTATAAAGATACTACCTGAGACTGGGTAATTTATAAACAAAGGAGGTTTAATTGACTTAGAGTTCTAGCATGGCCTGGGAGGCCTCGGAAAACTTACAATCATGGTGTAAGGTGAAGAAGAAGCAAGTATCTTCTTCACAAGGGGCCAGGAAAGAGAGGAGGTGAAGAGAAAAGTGCCCCTTATAAAACCATCAGATCTCATGAGAACTCACTATCACAAGAACAGCATAGGAAAAACAGTCCCCATGATCCTATCCCCTCCCACATGGTCCCTCCCTTGATGCATGGGGATTACAATTTGAGATGAGATTTGGGTGGGGACACAGGGCCAAACCATTTCATTCCGCCCATGGCTCCTCCAAATTTCATGTCCTCACATTTTAAAACACAATCATGTTGTGATGGTTAATACTGAGTGTCAACTTGATTGGATTGAAGGATGCAAAGTATTGATGCTGGATGTATCTGTGAGGGTGTTGCCAGGCAGAAAAATGCGAAAAGGCAAGACTGGCCTAGCCTCCAAGACTACACCTTTCTCCCATGCTGGATGCTTCCTGCCCTCAAACATCAGACTCCATCAGACTCCAATTCTTCAGTTTTGAGATTTGGACTAGCTCTCCTTGCTCCTCAAACTTGCAGACAGTCTATTGTGGGACCTTGTGATCATGTAAGTTAATACTTAATTATATATATATACACACATACATACACACACACATATATATATATATACACATATATATATATATATATACACACACACACATATATATATATATATATATATCATATAAGTTCTGGCTCTCTAGGGAACCCTGGCTAATACAGATTTTGGTACCAGGAGTGGCTTGAGAGGAATAGAATATTAAGGATGGAGTTCTTTCATTGGTTTTGGGGTTTCTGGAGTTGGGTGCTTAATATGATTAGACCCAAAAATGCGAAGGACTCTACTTCTAATAGTATGGAGAACACTGATATTCCTTGGCATGAACTGTTTAGAGAGTTATGCGAAATAAATGCAATTGACACTCCTGATTCACCACTCATGAGAGGCAAGGAGTTTAGTGACTCTATACATAATACCATTGACCATATGTGGAGAACCAAGGAACATAATGAAGCTGGTTAATTGCTCCTAAGTTCAGTGAACAAAGTGATGAAAGAAAACAACCAACTCAGGGATCTTGTCTCCTGGCTTCAGAAGCAGATACTGAGTCTCAAATCTGCTAAGATTGCCCTGAGTGAGAGTCTTATCTCCTAGAGTGAAAGAGCTGAAATTGTGGAAAAACAGACACAAGGTCTTATCATGTGAGTGGCTGACCTCCAATGAAAGTGCATGCACAGCCTCGTCAGGTGTCTACTGTTAAACTGAGGGCATTGATTGGAAAAGAATGGGACCCTGTAACTTGGAATGGGGAAGTGTGAGAGGACTCTGATGAAGCCAGGGACATGGATGAAGCTTTTTTCCAGATGGAACAGCTTCCCCATCACCAGTAGTGGCACCCCTGACATCCTTGTTTGCTTCTAGACCTATAACTAGACTAAAGTCCCGCTGGGCCCCTAGAGGTCAGGTAGAGAGTGTGACCCATGAGGAGGCGCACTACACTCAAAAAGAACTGCTTTAATTCGGTAACATATATAAACAGAAATCTGGAGTACAGGCATGGGAATGAATATTAAAGGTTGAGATAATGGTGGAAGGAACACAGAGTTGGATTAGGCTGAATATATTGATTTGGGCCCACTAAGTAGGGACTCTGTATTTAATGTTGCAGCTTGGGAGTTAAAAAAAAGGTTCTAATAGTTTATTTGCTTGGTTAGCTAAAATACGGATTAAAAGATGGCCCATTGTGAGTGAGCTGGAAATGCCTGATCTCCCTGGTTTAATGTAGAGGAAGGGATGAGAAGGCTTAGGGAGATTGGGATGGTGAAGTGGATTAGTCACTTTAGACCTACTCATCCCAGCTGGGAGGGTCCAGAAAATATACCCTTGACCAATGCCTTGTAAAATAGATTTGTGAGGGCATCTTTGAAGAGCCCTGTAATTGCTCTCCTCTGTATGTCAGATCTAACAGTGGGAACCACAGTCACTCAACTACAAAATTTAAATATGATGAGAATAATTGGATCCTGAGGCAGCAGGGGCCAAGTGGTGGAACTCAGCCATCAAAGGCAAGGTGGGCATAGCTATTGTAATGGACAGCAGATACAAAGCAGCAATCATAATAGTCTGACTCATGTAGAGCTCTAGCATTGGCTAATTAATCATGGTGTTCCTAGAAGTAAAATTGATAGGAAGCCTACTGCATTCCTACTTAATTTATGCAAGCAGAAAAACTTCTAGGTCAAATGGAAAAAAGGCTAATTTGTACTATGAAAACAGAGAATCACAGCCCCTCAATCAATTTCTAGACTTGAGCCAATTTACAGACCCAGAACCCCTTAAATGAAAGGAGGCAGGGTCCTCTTGAGGAAGGACCCCACTACATAACCAGTAATTTATGCAGTAAAACTTTTTCCCATCCTTTGCCTATGAGACCTCTGGCCTTTTACCAGGGAATCTGTGCATTGGAAAAAGGGAAATGATAATACATTTTGGGGACCACTGGACAATGGCTCTGAGCTGATGTTGATTCCAGGGTACCCAAAACGTTATTGTGGTCCTACAGTTAAAGTAAGGGCTTATGGAAGTCAGGTAATTAATGGAGTTTTAGCTCAGGTCCAAGTTACAGTGGGTCAGTGGGTCCTTGGACTCATCCTGTGGTCATTTCCCCAGTGCCAGAATGCATAATTGGCGTAAACATACTTAGCAGCTGGCAGAAAACCCGCATTAGCACCCTGACCGGTAGGGTGAGGGCTATTAGGGTGGGAAAGGCCAAACGGAAGCCATAAGAGCTGCCTCTACCTAGAAAAATAGTAAATCAAAACCAATATTGTGTCCCCGGGGGGATTGCAGAGATTAGTGCCACCATCAAGGACTTGAAAGATGCAGGGGTGGTCTTCCCACCACATCCCCATTCAACTCTCCTATTTGACCTATGCAGAAGACAGATGGATCTTGGATAATGGCAGTGGATTATCATAAGCTCAACCAAGTGGTGACTCCAATTGCAGCTGCTGTACCAGACGTGGTTTCCTTGCTTGAGCAAATTAATACATCTCCTGGTACCTGGTATGCAGCCATTGACTTGGCAAATGCCTTTTTCTCCATTCCTGTCCATAAGGCCCAGCAGAAGCCATTTGCCTTCTACTGCCAAGGCCAGCAATATACCTTTACTGTCCTACCTCAGGGATATATCAACTCTCCAGCTTTGTGTCATAATCTTATTCCGAGAGACATTGATTGCTTTTCGCTTCCACGAGATATCACACTGGTCCATTACATTGATGACATTATGCTGATTGGATCCAGTGAGCAAGAAGTAGCAAACACACTGAACTTATTGGTGAGACATTTGCTTACCAGAGGATGGGAAATAAATCTGACTAAAATTCAGGGACCTTCGACCTCAGTAAAATTTCTAGGGGTCTGTGGTATGGGGCCTGTTAAGATATTCCTTCTAAGATGAAGGATAAGTTGCTGCATTTGGCCCCTGCTACAACCAAGAAAGAGGCACAACATCTAGTGGGCCTATTTGGATTTTGGAGACAACACATTCCTCATTTGGGTGTGTTAATCCAGCCTATTTATCAAGTTACTTGAAAAGCTGCCAGTGTCGAGTGGGATCCAGAACAGGAGAAGGCTCTACAACAGGTCCAGGCTGCCATGCAAGCTTCTCTGTCACTTAGGCCATATGACCCAGCAGATCCAATGATGCTTGAGGTGTCAGTGGCAGATAGGGTTGCTGTTTGGTGCCTTTGGTAGGCCCCCATAGGTGAATCACAGTAGAGGCCTCTAGGATTTTGGAGCAAGGACCTGCCATCTTCTGCAGATAACTACTCTCCTTTTGAGAGACAGCTCTTGGCCTGTTACTGGACTTTGGTGAAAACTGAAAGTTTGACTATGGGTCATCAGGTAACCATGTGACCTGAACTGCATATTATGAACTGGGTCCTTTCTGACCCATCTAGTTATAAAGTGGGTCTTGCACAGCAGCATCCCATCATCAAATGGAAGTGGTATATATATGCGACCAGGCTTGAGCAGGTCCTGAAGGCACAAATAAGTTACATGAGGAAGTGGCTCAAATGCCCATGGTCTCCACTCCTGCCACCCTGCCTTCTCTCTCTCAGCCTGCACCGATGGCCTTATGGGGAATTCCCTATGATTAGATGACAGAGGAAGGGAAAAATAGGGCCTGATTCACAGATGGTTCTGCAAGATATGCAGGTACCACCTGAAAGTGGAGAGCTGCGGCGCTACAGCCCCTTTCTAGGACATCCCTGAAGGACAGCAGTGAAGGGAAATCTTCCCAGTGGGCAGAACTTTGAGCAGTGCACCTGGTTGTGTACTTTGCATGTAAGGAGAAATGGTCAGATGTGTGATTATATACTGTTTCATGGGCCGTAGCCAGTGGTTTGGCTGGATGGCCAAAGACTTGGAAGAAGCACGATTAGAAAATTGGTGACAAAGAAATTTGGGGAAAAGGTATATAAATGGACCTCTCTGAGTGGTCCCAAACCACTCAGATATTTGTATCCCATGTAATTTCTCACCAATGGGGACCTCGGCAGAGGAAAATTTTACTAATTAAGTGTATAGGATAACCTGTTCTGTGGACACCACTCAGCCTATTTCCCCAGCCACCCTGTCATCACCCAATGGGGCCATGAACAAAGTGGCCATGGTGGCAGGGATGGAAGTTGTGCATGGACTCAGCAACATGGACTTCAGTTCACCAAGGCTGACCTCGTGTGGCCACTGCTGAGTACCCATGCTTGCTGGTTGTGCTCTCTGAACCTCTCCTGGTGTGCCCCATTCACAATTATTGTGCCCCATTCACAAATTATTCTTTGCTCAAATAAACTCTGTCAAATTTAATTTGTCTAAAATGTTTCTTTTAAGAGGAGACATATATCCAAATAACTAATTAAAATAATATGAAAGATGTCAAAATAAAAGTATAAATAAAGGTCTGTGGAACACAAACAGAAAGCACTTAAGTAGCCTGAGGTCAAGGAAGGTGTTACAAAGATACTTAATAAATATTTGCAGTAAGTACATGAAATTCAAAATATTTAACTTCTTTAGTTTGCAGAGAAATCTACCACTCATTTTAGGTAAAATGTAAAAGAAATCAAATGAAGAAGAATATTATACTTGGCAGCTATAAATCAATACAATTACCTGCTAGATATACATTTGGTTTCTTGCTTATTGGTTTACGGTTTGAGCTGAATCACTTCTACATTTCTTAAACCATGTAAATATTAAAAATATGAGTAGATATACAAGGTTTTATTCATATGGGTATTCTGTTTATGTATACCTTCGATCTGTGTGCATATGTATATGTACATCTACATCTATCTGCCAATTTATCTATAACATTTCAGAGTGCATTGATGTGAATATACTGAGATCAAGTGGTCTTTCTGTAAAACAGATTCTGTTTCTGGTAGTGATGGGCCAGGTGATTGAGGCCAACCCTCCTACTGAGGACAACTCAAAGAGCTGGGTGAAATTATTTTAAAAATCAGCTTAAGAGCCTTGAAGAGATTGAGGAATCTCCAGGCCAAAATATTAGAAAAGAGGAGATCACCCAAAATTTTTTGTACTTGAAAGGCATTTGCCAATCAGTAAGAAAAAACTGTGAAGTTGAAATACAATTCTATTGGCCTCAGTGAATGGAAAGCTCAAGCTTTATGAAAGTTATGAAATTGATTTATAAAGGAAATAAGTTTATAATATAACATTTACAACATAAACTTATGAAATACAATAATTTTAATTATACAAGAAATTAAGCTCAGGCCTTAAACTGCAGCCCCAAAGGGATAAACCTTTAAAGTAAAGAAATACCTGAAGTAAATCAACTATGAATTTACTGCTCACCTTGGTTTTGCATCACTTGGAGAATGAAGGAAATCTGAAGCCTTCAATATGGATCAAAGTGAGACAGGTAGTATTTCCTATCCCCTAAAAGAAACAAAAAAATTGTCTTCCTTGAAGGAGTAGTGAATTTTTTAACCTTATTTTACTTCTACTATATATTTTAAAATAAAATAAATGAACATCTAACAAGCAAAAGTAACCAGGCTTTTATGGAAACAAGACACCATGTGGTTAAGATGTGGAAAATATAACAATGTAAACAAATTGTTTCAAAAAATTACATCTTGAATGTATCAAACAGGGCATACAAAACAATTGTCATTCCCATAGTTGACAAAATAAAAGAAAATCTTGAAAAAAAATTTTAAGGAACACAGAGTGCAGATTTCAAAAGGAACCAAATAGAAATTTTAGTATTGAAAAGTAAAATAGCAGCAGTTATAAACTCAATGGATCAATGTCACCCAAGATTAGAAATAGCTAAGGAGAGAAATAAGGAGCTAAATAATAGGTCAGTGAGAATTATCCTTTGGCCTCTGAAGCTAGCAGAGGATGAAAAGTACAGAAGTACAGTTAAGAGAAACAGAACACTCAGTGAGAAATTCTAATTTCAATGACGACAAGTTGCTGATCTCTCCTTGATGGAGGGAAGAGTCATATACAATCAACCTGCCATATAAGTTAAATTAATCAAATCATCTAAATTAATTAAGTCAATTAAATCAATTAAACATACATAGTTGATTTAAATGAAGAAAGAGAGAAAATGGAGCAGTAAAATATTAGCAGCATTTCAAGAATTAAGTCTGTGGATGTTACAGATTTTTAAAAGATATCAATTGATACACTAAAAATGCCTAAGATTTCTAAGAAGGAATACAACTAGAAGTCGTATTAGAAAAAATACAACTAGAAGTCGTATTAGAAAAAATACAACTAGAAGTCGTACTAGAAAAAATACAACTAGAAGTCGTACTAGAAAAAATACAACTAGAAGTCGTATTAGAAAAAATACAACTAGAAGTCGTATTAGAAAAAATACAACTAGAAGTCGTATTAGAAAAAATACAACTAGAAGTCGTATTAGAAAAAATACAACTAGAAGTCGTATTAGAAAAAATACAACTAGAAGTATCACAGTCAAACTACAAAAAAAAAAAAGTAGAGAGAAATATCTTGAAAGCATCTCGAGAGAAACAAATAAATATTTTTACAAAGGCTGGTTGACTTTTCTATATCCACAATGGAAACTAGAAGACAAAGCATAGTATCAATATGATGAAAAAAATTATCTTTCATGCAGAATTCTATACCCATCAAGACATACTAAGGAAGATGGCTAAATGAAGATTATTTTTTAGTCCAAAAAAAACCCAAACCTAAAAACATCGTTATGCAGAAGGAAAAATACCTTATTTATTCATTTTTTAGGCTTACTACTTATTTTACTAACATTTTAAGAAAAAACAAAAATGGGTACTCAAAATAAGAGTAAATCCAAATCAACTTAGAATGTATACAATAATATTAATAAATAATATTTTCTAAAGTCTTAAAATAGATGGAATTAAAGTATATGGCACCAATATGATATAAGTTGGAAGGGCAGTAAAATAAGTTTTATTCACATTTATGTAAGTTCCTCGGACTGTTGCAGATGAGGCTAAAATATGGGTTAACATCATATTTTTATAAGCTAATGATGTTTGATGCTATTTCTAGGATAACTACTAAAGGGATAGAAATGGAATGTATACCGTCCAAACAAATATAAGTTAAAACTGGGACAATAACACACACACAAACACACACACACACACGCAATTGGAAAGTTCTTTCCAATTGGTCCTTTTCCGTTTATTTGGTTATTTATATTTCTATTATTAGACCTCCAATGAGTATTTCAATATATACATTTATTTTTTTAAAAAGGTCAATGCATTTTATTGAAAACAATGAAAAAGATTTTTACATTTACTATATTTTATTATATTTGATTATACTTTCATTGCAACTTACATCTCTAGTTATTTCTTTATTTTATTATAAAACTGATATCTATATCACCTTGCATATGTAAGGAAAGGGTTAGGTTAAAGTACCCCCATAAAGAATCATTTAGTATTTCTTTTTATCACTCTTATCTTTCCATTACTCTTATTCTTATGTCACCCTATGTGGAGTTAAGCATAGTTGAGTTACCAATTAGATACTTATTAGCCAAAGAAGTTAATATTAAGTTAGAAACTCTCTGCTGTCTTTCTTTATTTATTTATTCAGTCAGGCATTTATCCATTTGCAAATTAATTCATTTATTCAAAGCTGTTTAAGTGCCATCACCATTGTAGGTATTAGGTGTTAAGATATAATAAAAATAAAACAAGAAATTTAAAAGTCTGACTTTGTGGCTGTTGCATTCTATTAAGAGACTCAGACAAAATGCATTGCAGATGAACAAATAAAGCATAGAGTGTGTTAGCTGGTGACAAGAAAAAAAATAAAGCAATGAAGGTAGGTGTCAGTGTCGGGGATAGAGTAATTTAGATAAGGGGAAAGGCAAGTCTTCACTGGGCATTAGACAAATATGTCAAGATCTGAAGAAGGTGAGAGAGTGCACCATGATACTATCTAAACAAAGATTGTTCCTGGAAGAGGAAAAGGTGTTTTTACCCAGTGATGTTTGCTGTGTAAGGGTCTGTTATCACATCAGATCCCAGAAAACTAGAAATGACTCATCCATTGAATTAAGTTAAGCATTTGACATAACATGATTTCATTATGTAGAATGATTTTAAATGCATTTGAGTCATATTTCATTATTAGAATTAAACTTATGTTTGTGTTCTATTATATCAGTGATATTGTAGTAATATAGTAAAAAGAAAAATTTTGGAATACTATTCCAGTCAACATAATTCTGAGGAAGTTGTTTGAAAATGGCAGGTTACATTTCCTCACAACAGTGTCACTACTGCTACACAAATTTTAAAAAATCAATTTTTAAAATATGCTGTAATCTGCTACTTCACACTAATGCCATATGGTCATCATTTTATAATTAACTGATAAATTAGCATCCATGTATACAAGTATATTGGTATTCTAACATAATATTTATTTTTGCAGAAGTCATTATACTTTCCAAATGATTTTACATATTTGAGTTTTATAATACTCCTGCAAGTAAAGTGGCATCTGTTTTTAATAGATCTCCAGTGGAAATTTCAAAAGATTTAGATTGCCCAGTTTGAATGTAAAGAGAAAGTATCAAATCAGAGCTAGATACTCATGCTCTCACACATTATATGTAGTGTTCATTCTAATAGTCCTTGTTATGTACATATTTTAAAAGAAATTTCTCAAATACAACATATCTGAATATGAAAAAATGCATTATTTTTATTTGTGAAGATTATAAGGTTTTAAATTTCTGTCCTCATTAGAAATTATCCTAGTTACTAGAAATAGAAAAAAATATACATTTTTCTTTTTATGACAAATGGGATGATTTAATAGATTACATAAAATGTGAAAAATGTGACATAAAAATGTGCACAAGCTGTTAGAATGAGTATTTACTACTTAAATTCAGAGTTTTATGAGACAAACATTTTTAGATGCATGATATAGAACTTGTTAAACCCCATCAGATTTCAATGCAAAAGGAGGGCATTCACACATCTATGTTTAAGTGTTACATTTTTTTATTTTAAAGTTGCTTTGGGAAATGAATATTTGTGGGGGGTTTTTCCCATTAATGAAAGATAAGCAATTTTGTGTTCATCTTGCCTCGTTGATGTATACTTTCAGATCTTAAGGCTTTAGTGATTTTTCCAGAGCCTTAGGACAAGACATGTATCTCAGTTAATTTTTGTTTCCATAAGAGAATACCTGAGACTGAGTAATTCATAATGAACAGAAATTTATTGTTTCAGAATTCTGGAGGGTAGGAAGTCCAAGTTTGAGGTTCAGCATCTGGAGAGGATCTTCTTGCAGTGTCAACCCATGGCAGAAACAGAAAGGCAAGAAAAGGCTGAACTTGCTATTTTACAATGTCACCAGTCTCACCCATGAGGATAGAGCCGTCACGGCCTAATCACTTCTTAGGGTGCTCACTTAATACTGTGACAATGGGAATTAAATTTCAGCATATGTTTTGAAGTGATCTAACATTCAAATGACAACAACCTACTAACCTCAATACTTCATCAAAAGGTGAATGGGGGAAACTGTGTTAGAGAATGTGAAGGTTAATACTGAGTGTCAACTTGACTGGATTGAAGGATGCAAGGTATTGTTCCTGGATGTGGCTGTTAGGGTGTTGCCAAAGGAGATTAACATTTGAGTCAGTGGACTGGGGGAAGACAACCCACACTCAATGTGAGTGGGCACAATCTAATCAGCTGCCGGTGCAGCTAGGATAAAAGCAGGCGGAAGAACGTGGAAAGACTGGACTGGCCAAGTCTTCTGGCCTCCATCTTTCTCCTGTGCTGGCAGCTTCCTGACCTCGAAGATTAGACTCCAAGTTCTTCACCTTTTGAACTTTGGGACCTATATCAGTAGTTTGCCAGGGGCTCTTGGGCCTTTGGCCACAGACTGAAGGCTGCACTGTCGGCTTCCCTACTTTTGAGGTTTTGGAGCTCAGACTGGCTTCTTTGCGCCTTAACTTGCAGGCAGCCGAATGTGGGACTTCACCTTGTGATCCTGTGGGTCAGTACTCCTTAATAAACTCCCTTTCATATAAATGTCTATCCTATTAGTCCTGTCTCTCTAGAGAACCATGACTAATACAAAGGAATAAATGTAACATCTTCTGCATTCAAATTTTAGTACAATAATTGATAAACCTACCTAAATTTTTCCAAAGGTTTATCAGTGAAAATACACAGTGTTTTAATTCCCTTTGGCTTCTGTAATAGATACTACAAACTTGGTGGTTTAAAACAACAAAAATTTATTCTCTCAAATTTTAGTTTTGATTTCAGCTTTTATTTTAGGTTCAGGCAAGGTTGTGTAGAAAAGAGAATATTTACACACTTTTGGTGGAAATGTAAATTAATTCAGCCACTGTGGAAAGCAGTTTGGAGATTTCTCAAAGAACTGAAAACAGAACTATCATTTGAACCAATAATCTCATTACTGTGTAGCTACCCAAAGGAAAATAATTTGCTCTACCAAAAAGACACAGGCACTCATGTGATCATTACAGCACTATTCACAATAGCAAGGACACAGAACCAAACTCTCACAGTTATGGAAGCCACAAATTCAAAATCATTCTCACTGAGCCAAAATCAAGCTGTTGCCTGGTCTGTGCTTCCTCTGGAGCTTTAGGGGAAAATCCTTTCCTTGTCTCTTCAGGCTGTGGGCATTGTTTGACTTGTGGCTACATCACTCCAGTTTTTGCCTCCCATTATTTTGGTTATATTGCCTTCCCTTCTGTGTGTGTCTAAATTTGCTTCTGCTTCTATGTTATAAAAATGGCGGGGCTGGATTTAGAGCTGATAATACAGGATAATCTTCCATGGCAAGGTTCTTAATTTAATCACACCTACAAAAAACCTTTTTCTTTTTCTTTTTTTTTATTATACTTTAAGTTTTAGGGTACATGTGCACATTGTGCAGGTTAGTTACATATGTATACATGTGCCATGCTGGTGCGCTGCACCCACTAACTCGTCATCTAGCATTAGGTATATCTCCCAATGCTAGCCCTCCCCCCTCCCCCCACCCCACCACAGTCCCCAGAGTGTGATATTCCCCTTCCTGTGTCCATGTGATCTCATTGTTCAATTCCCACCTATGAGTGAGAATATGCGGTGTTTGGTTTTTTGTTCTTGCGATAGTTTACTGAGAATGATGGTTTCCAATTTCATCCATGTCCCTACAAAGGACATGAACTCATCATTTTTTATGGCTGCATAGTATTCCATGGTGTATATGTGCCACATTTTCTTAATCCGGTCTATCATTGTTGGACATTTGGGTTGGTTCCAAGTCTTTGCTATCGTGAATAATGCCGCAATAAACATACGTGTGCATGTGTCTTTATAGCAGCATGATTTATAGTCATTTGGGTATATACCCAGTAATGGGATGGCTGGGTCAAATGGTATTTCTAGTTCTAGATCCCTGAGGAATCGCCACACTGACTTCCACAATGGTTGAACTAGTTTACAGTCCCACCAACAGTGTAAAAGTGTTCCTATTTCTCCACATCCTCTCCAGCACCTGTTGTTTCCTGACTTTTTAATGATTGCCATTCTAACTGGTGTGAGATGATATCTCATAGTGGTTTTGATTTGCATTTCTCTGATGGCCAGTGATGATGAGCATTTTTTCATGTATTTTTTGGCTGCATAAATGTCTTCTTTTGAGAAGTGTCTGTTCATGTCCTTCGCCCACTTTTTGATGGGGTTGTTTGTTTTTTTCTTGTAAATTTGTTTGAGTTCATTGTCGATTCTGGATATTAGCCCTTTGTCAGATGAGTAGGTTGCGAAAATTTTCTCCCATGTTGTAGGTTGCCTGTTCACTCTGATGGTAGTTTCTTTTGCTGTGCAGAAGCTCTTTAGTTTAATTAGATCCCATTTGTCAATTTTGGCTTTTGTTGCCATTGCTTTTGGTGTTTTGGACATGAAGTCCTTGCCCATGCCTATGTCCTGAATGGTAATGCCTAGGTTTTATTCTAGGGTTTTTATGGTTTTAGGTCTAACATTTAAATCTTTAATCCATCTTGAATTGATTTTTGTATAAGGTGTAAGGAAGGGATCCAGTTTCAGCTTTCTACATATGGCTAGCCAGTTTTCCCAGCACCATTTATTAAATAGGGAATCCTTTCCCCATTGCTTGTTTTTCTCAGCTATCTATGACAAACCCACAGCCAATATCATACTGAATGGGCAAAAACTGGAAGCATTCCCTTTGAAAACTGGCACAAGACAGGGATGCCCTCTCTCACCGCTCCTATTCAACATAGTGTTGGAAGTTCTGGCCAGGGCAATCAGGCAGGAGAAGGAAATAAAGGGTATTCAATTAGGAAAAGAGGAAGTCAAATTGTCCCTGTTTGCAGACGACATGATTGTTTATCTAGAAAACCCCATCGTCTCAGCCCAAAATCTCCTTAAGCTGATAAGCAACTTCAGCAAAGTCTCAGGATACAAAATCAATGTACAAAAATCACAAGCATTCTTATACACCAACAACAGACAAACAGAGAGCCAAATCATGAGTGAACTCCCATTCACAATTGCTTCAAAGAGAATAAAATACCTAGGAATCCAACTTACAAGGGATGTGAAGAACCCCTTCAAGGAGAACTAGAAACCACTGCTCAAGGAAATAAAAGAGGATAGAAACAAATAGAAGAACATTCCATGCTCATGGGTAGGAAGAATCAATATCGTGAAAATGGCCATACTGCCCAAGGTAATTTACAGATTCAATGCCATCCCCATCAAGCTACCAATGACTTTCTTCACGGAATTGGAAAAACTACTTTAAAGTTCATATGGAACCAAAAAAGAGCCCGCATCGCCAAGTCAATCCTAAGCCAAAAGAACAAAGCTGGAGGCATCACACTACCTGACTTCAAACTATACTACAAGGCTACAGTAACCAAAACAGCATGGTACTGGTACCAAAACAGAGATATAGATCAATGGAACAGAACAGAGCCCTCAGAAATAACGCCGCATACCTACAACTATCTGATCTTTCACAAACCTGATAAAAACCTTTTTCTTTATAAGGTAATATTTACAAATTCCAGGTGTTGGGGAACTCCAGGTCCTAAAATTTGTCCTAGAACCCCAACACCTAGAATTTGTAAATATTACCTTATAAATATGTTTGAGTGGCCAGTATTCAGCCTATTACAACTAGGTGAAAAACAATACCAATAACTCAAAACTTTATAAACGCAAGAGAATAGAAATAAATGTGTGCAACCTGGTTCTCCTACTACTCCATTGAACTGAATTATAGAAATGCAAATTTTACCACCTTACCAGTAGATACTTAGTCCAAGAAAAATAAAAGTTATCAGTAAAAAGATATAGTATCCCCCCATAAACATCAAATGATAATATATTTTAATCACATCAGGTTTTATAATTTAAAAACACTTTGAAAATCCAAATGAGTTTCCAATTTTAATCTATTAAAGTAGCACTTAATGAGAAACAGGGTATTTTATGTTGCCTAGGATAGGGTGCAGCTAAACTCTCAGATGTTGTTCATGGCATTTTACATTGGCATAAACCTTTTGAAAATATTTTTAGCTTATACATCAAGAGAAAAATGTTTTCGCCTTTGACATGTTAATTAACTTCTGGGAATTCTTACTGAAGATTTATTCTCACATAGAGGAAATCTAAAAGAACAAATACATTTTTAATAACAAAACTTTGGAAATAATCAAATGTCTTGGAAGTAGGGTATCAGTTATGGCGTAATCATTCAATTGAGACAAATCCATTAAAATCACAGTTTTAAAAATAATAATATATCAAAGAGCAGAGAATAGCAAGCTGTGATTATAATCAGATGACATAATGACTGATTTGAAAAACCTATTTTTATATTTTGTGTTTTTATAATGAAAAAACAAATTTAAATTTACTTCCCTCTTTTGCCTAATCTCTTATCTTTAACTCATAATTTTCAAAATTTTCAATTACAATGTTTCTGAATCCATTCTTATACACACATACAGTTTTGGAAAATTCATTATTACACTGATGCTTTTCTTCATTTTCTTGCTGGTGCCCTTCCGTGAAACTAGTAAATTCATTGTTTAGCTCATGTCTTGTCATTAAAAGCAGAAAAAAATACTCTTCATGAATTCCAACATTCAAGTTTGTACAGCTAAAGCTTTCTCAAACCAAAGACAGATATAGACTTTCATTAGAAGGCTTAAGTTGCATTTGGTAACCGCATAAGTATTGATTGGCTTCATATATTATGAATAATTTCAAATATATCTTTTTACACAATAAAAAATATAGGATTTTCTTTGCTTTCTTTCTCCTGTGAATAAATTTTATTATTCCAATGTTATTTTTAAAATAAGTTTATTTTTAACCATTTTCAATAGCCCTGGAATAATTGGCTTATTAATAATTATTTTGTTGAATTTTTGTTTAAATGTAGAAACCTACTGAAGTCATATTCTAGTCTGACATAAACTTTTTAAAAATACCTCTAGTGATGGACATTCTACCAATATTTGGAGAGGTTTATTCCAGTGTTTGATTACACTCAATGTTTTTCTTTTCATCTAAACTCCCATAACACATTTGTTACTATTAAAAAAAAACTTCTGATCCATGAAATTGTACTTAATATAATGTACATAAAATGTAATTAGCTTTTATATAATGCAAACCATTACTGAATTATTTCTGTTTCCTTTCACTCCATAATACAAGCTTTATTTTTTAATACTTCTCTCTGTTGGGTTTATTTTTCTTCTTTTATTGTGTTGGATTTCTCTGTTTCTACTAATATTGTGCACCTACAAGTGTCTAGTAGGTATTCATTAATTTATAGAATGCTAAGCTTGAAAAAGGTTTTTAAAGGCTATTCATCATAGTTGACTGCAAGAACACACACTTTATGTCAAATTCAGAAGAGACGTTTTCTGACCACATATTGGATGTTGGGATGCTGGCCATCACTCACCTTCACCAAGAAGGAGGATGGATTCTTTTTTTTTCCTCTCCTGGGTGCAATGAAATTTTCTTAAATTCTTCTGGGTTAATAATTCATTTAGAATATTCTCACATCTGTCTTGGGGGAAAATATTGTGCTTTAAAAAAAGCCACTTTTTAATTCTCTACAGATTATAGTTTTTATATGGCAAAAGAAATTGGTGTAAACAACACTACTTTTCCTATATGAAAAACATGTAGTGGCTGTCAAATATAGTTCACTTTGTGTATGTGTGTTTGAAAATGGAGTTAAAGTTTTATTTTATACCTATGTCACAAGTCATTTATTTGCTTCGCTTTAGCACATAGAAACATCAAGTTAAAGTGCATATTAAAATAGGAAACAAAGCATGTGACCATATGATGATACAATTGCGACCTGAAAAATCCTTTCCCATGTTGGTTGGTCATATAATATTTTTCAGCTTTCTTTTTGAAGTTCATATGTATTGTCCTCTCATCTGTCACAAAAAAACTTCCCTTTAATTGACAGGAAGGAAAAATAATAACTTTTAAAAATGTAATGTGTATTATACAGTTTTTTCAAGTAGTATAGTAGCCTTAAACACATAAACTTCATCATTAATCTCCAATCTGATTGTTATCATTAAGATACCCTAGAAAATAAGAAGCAAAAAATTTAAAATCATATGTGCCATTACTCAAGCAAACATCTAATATCATCATTTTCATCAGTACTTTTCTAGAAAATGAGTTTGAATATAATTTATAAATATACAAATACACTAAGGAACATGTTCTAGATATTTACAATGTAAATGCATAACCACCTGATTTTAATATGACAATACATCTTTTTTCTTTTTGCTCAACTCCAAGAGTCTTGTAATATTTGGGAACAGATTATAAAAATGTAGCATCATAAAATTAACTCTACAACATTTATATGAATTAATAGCTTGAAATGAGAAAGCATTTACTTTTATTACATATATATAGACAAAATAAAATTAATGGAATCTCTGTGATTTAAATTCATTTTTAAAGATTTGAAATTAATTCTCCCTTTCCACATATTTTACTACTTGAGTGTAGTACAGGAAAATTAATTTCTTTGCTACTGCACTCATGAAAATAAGTAGAGGAAAGAGATGTCAAATTGAAATAAAAACAGGATTCAATTGGGGGGGAGAAGATATTTCTTTTCCTTTCCTTTTCCCCATGTATATATATTTTCAGCCACAAATTAATGAAGTGCCCCTGTAAGGCATGTGAATAGGGACAGAGGGGACTCAGAGAACAGGGGTGCCTAAACACTCACTTGCCAGTTTCTTCAGAGTTCTGGATGTTCTTTAAGCCTTCATTCAGTCAAAGGACTGGAGGTCTTATTATTAACTGACATCAGGATAAGCTTGGTTTAGACTTTTGTCTAAAAACTAATGCCTACACATGTTTCAAAAGTCCTTGTCTCAATCCGAAGCCAATCTGTAAAGGCTATATATTATATGATTTCAACTCTGACATTCTGGAAAAGGCAAAACCACGGAGGCATTAAAATGATCAGTGGTTGCCAGGAGTTTGTAGGGGAGGGAGGGATGAATAGGCAGAACACACATGAGTTTTAGAGCATTGAAACTTCTCTGTATGATACTATAATGGTATTAGGTTGGTGCAGAAGTAATTGTGGTTTTTGCCTTACTTTTATGGCAAAAACCACAATCACTTTTGCACCAACCTAATAGATACATGTCATTATACATTTGCCCAAAGCCATAGAATTTACAACACCGAAAGTGAACGTAATGTAAACTATGGACTCTGGGTGATAATAATGTGCTAATTAGGTTCCTCCATTGGGGGAAAAATGTACTACTCTGGTGGGGAATGTTGACAATGGGGGAGGCTATGCTTGTGTGGGAGAAGGCATATGAGAATCTCTTTTATCTTCTGCTCAATTTTGCCGTAAGCCTAAAAGTGCTCTAAAAAATTAAGTCCATTTTTAAAAATGTATCACCTCTATGTATGTTTTCACTTTCAGTTGGCTTTATCTTCACTATATTTTTGTGGAATTCCTAGATAAATCAGCTTAAACATTACAGCCTTACTATTACTGCCTGCAATTCTATCTACTGTTGTATTTCATAGAAAAAAAATGTATATAAAAAACAAGTCACATTTCTTATGTGAATAGATGCCACGTCTCACGTAAGTAGATCTCATGGCTAATGTTCTTCCTTGATTCTCACAAAATTAATGTTTTAGCTCCATGTTCTTTATAGTTCATATTCACTTTATTTTCATCCTTCATCCCCAGTATCAGTGTTACAATGACAAAGTTAAAAGTATGAATTTGTTGTTTCCAACTTGCCTTCCTAGCCTACGCAGATGATATGAACTTGATATATTGCCATAATTATCCTTACTTTTAGTGAAATGATTTCCACTACTTTTACAGCGAGCTTCCAAGTTTCTCTAAACATAGAATTTGCTCTATTGACTAAAAGTGGTCCCCAGACACTGTTTTCTGTGTATTTTTATATCCTTCACAGCATTTGTTTTGCTGCTAAGACTGATAAGATTTTTTGCATGAGGGTATATGCTACAATCAGAAAAAACTTAAAAATATATAAAAAGACAATCCAGTACTATTTTAATGATTTCCAAATCAACATGGAAAAAAAGTACAGAATAATATATGGAAAATATTCTTTGCTCTGAGAATATAGGAGAATATGCAGGAAACTCTGTGGCCCTCTGAAGTGATCAGTGAGTGTCTAATGAATTATTGTCATACAAACACCTACTTCTATTATCCTGTAGTTCACAAATTCTAATTGTGTCCTTTCCTTTCTACGGTGATAAACACTACTGTGAATGATTCACTACTTTAATATTCTTTAGCTAATTTTGAACTAAGATCACTATTCTTGGGAATTTGGAGAATTTGGGAAATTTGGGGTTCTGATGAGTAATTGTAACATTATAATACATCTTAAACTACTGTAAAATCCATTTATACTAAAGATCAAAGACACAAAAGATGCATCGTTTCTGAGTGTATTAAAAGCTTTAAATGTTTAAATATTACATTCAGAGTTCAAAAATTTTATATTTTCGGTGGGAAACATATACTTAAAGGCTATTGTAGTAAAATACAGATGTGTGAATAGATAGATGGATGACAGATAGATATGTAGATAGAAAAGCATACAGAGTTATGATTAAATTCTGCTTTACATTCAAATGACCCATGAGGGAATTTAACTTATTAATTTGTTTTCCCTTTATTCATATTTTAGACTAAAAATACATTACTAGTAAGGTAGATGGGGTTATTCCTAATTAAGACACAAATATAGTAATTACAGTTTATATGCTATTATCCTGAATCTACACTGGATGAGTTTAAACAGCCAAACAGCCATTAATTTTACTGTTCAAAGAAATTCTCATAATCTTTTTAAAATGTCATATAAAATATTCATTTCTAAATGCCCTATGGTGATTTCTGAATTTATTTAAAGTGGGCTGTTGATAGCTCTTTTTATAAATAAGCAATTACACTGAATATATCATGGCCCATCACATTATACATTCTATAATTTCATGGATGAAAGGCCTACTGCTGATCTGCATAAACGCAGTGCATATCACAGCAGGTGAAGGGTTTGATTACACAGGATAATCAGTGTTATTATTTATAGTAACTATTTATATCTGCTATTTATTAAATCTCTACAAATCAGGTATCTATTTCTTCAAGAGATATATTCAAAGAATATTTATGATAAGATATAGGCTTTTCGAATATTTTACACAATGGCCTGAATATGGCCTTTTACATCTGAATTCCTAGTTTCAATTGCTGTTAAGCTACTCAAAATTAGGTTTTAAATAACATTGGCTTATAAGACATTTTGGAAGTTATGTGCTTTATATATTGAGTAGTAAAAAGGATTTTCAAATTTAATTTATTCATCTAATTCTTCTAATTTTGATGAGGTCAATTTTGGTACCCTACCCCTACTAGCTGTGACAAATTGCATTTCTTTGTCCACTTATTTTAAATTATTCTCTTAATAGTATTTATGGAGCTAGGAGCTGTGCTGTGTACTGAGGATAGGAAGATGTCAAAGAGACAAAAAAGCTCTTATTACTATTATATATCATTCATCTAATTATAGTAGTTTTTCATGCTATGAAGGAAAAGATACAAAAAGAACATACAATAATGAGAGCTAATCTGGTATAGGTAGTGATAGATATTTGACCATATGTGTAAGGACTATTCAAAGTCCAGGGAGGGTGGGTGTATATGTGTATATGCGTGTGTCTGCAGGAGGAGGAGAATGTTCAAGGAGAGGGTCATTGCAAAGAGAAAGAACAAAAGGTACAAATATCCTGAGACCACAGTTTGTTTAATAAGGATCCTCAAAGGAAGAAACAGTGAAAAGAGCCAATATTTGAAGAGTTAATTGCTGAGTACTTTCCAGACACATTTATAGACACAAAAAACTAAATGTACACCTAAAAGAAAAACATTTATACTTAGTCACACTTTAATGAAAAGGAAGTACACCAAAGACAAAGAGATATTTAAAACAATGAGAGAAAAAAAAACAAAGACAACTTTGAAAGAATGACATACTGATTGCAGTTTGTACATCAACAACAGAAGCCATGAGATATCATCATAAGTTCTTCACAATTTTGAGACAAAGTAATAGTAAATCTACAATTATTTACTTAATAACAAGAAAAAAATCCTTCAATAACAAAAGCAAAATAGAAACATTTAAAGATAAACACAAATAGACTTTATCGAGAACATATATTCCATGAAAAAACACCAAAAACTTACTGATATGATTTGAGTCAGTGTCTCTGCTGAAATTTCATGTTGAATTGTAATCCCCAATGTTGGAGGAGGAGCCTGGTAGGAGCTGATTGAACCATGAACCAAGAACCTTTCTGTTCTTGTAATAGTGAGTGAATTCTCATGAGATCTGGTTGTTTATAAAAGAGTGTAGGACTTCCCCCTTCTCTCTCTCTTCCTCCTTCTCCAGCATGTTAAGAGGTGTCTGCTTTCTCTTCACCTTCTGCCATAATTGTAAGTTTACTGAGGCTTCCTCAGTCATGCTTTCTGTTCAGCCTGGAGAACTGTGAGTCAATTAAACCTCTTTTCTTTATAAATTACCCAGTCTCAGGTAGTTCTTTATAGCAATGCAAGAATGGACTAATACACCTATTCCTCAGGTGGAAGTGTAAATTATCCAAATGAGAAAACTGGAATATAAGGAAATATTCAGAAAACAACTGGCAAAAAATTTAAGCACATCAAAACAAATAATATAAAATCATAATCAAACTGAAGTCTGTTATTATGGAGTTAAAGAAAGAACAGAGCTAAAATATCATACATAACTTTTTTTGTATGTCTGTGTTCAACCATCCAACATGTTTTTAATAAGCTAAAAGGAAAAGAATAGCATACTCAGGTATTTACTATTTCTGTTCCTCTGTTATTGCCAATGTTCAAAGATATCTTCTTTACTGTTTATTTCTTTTCTGTTTAAAAAACTTCCTTTAGCCATTCTTTTAGAGTACGCTTATTGGTGATAAATTCTCGTAGTCTTCCTTCAGCTGGAAAAGAATTATCAAAAAATTGTGCATAATTTTATAGTCAAATTACCATAACAAGTTAAAAAAAGGAATACTTAAAAATGTTCAACTGGGAGGCCGAGGTGGGTGGATCACAAGGTCAGGAGTTCCAGACCAGCCCGGCCAAGATGGTGAAACCCTATCTCACTAAAAATAAAAAAAAATTAGCCGGGCATGTTGGCGGGCACCTGTAATTCCAGTTACTCGAGGGTGAGGCAGAGAATTGCTTGAACCTGGGAAATGGAGGTTGCAGTGAGCCAAGATCGCACCACTGCACTCCAGCCTGGGTGACAGAGCAAGACTCCATCTCAAAAAAAAAAAAAAAAAAAAAAAGTTCAAACAGCCTATAAGAAGGCAAAAAATGTGAAACACAGAAAACAACAAATAAAATGAAGGAAACAAACAGGAAGCAGGTAATAAAATAGTAGGCCTAAATTCAAACATACTATACATGTGCCTGCTAATTGCATTAAATGTAAATTGTCTATACTTATTAATTAAAAGTAACAGATTAGTAAAATGGATCTTTAAAAAATGACCCAACTTTATACTGTCTGCAAAAAAAACTCAATTTAAATGTAGTGATATGAGACCTTAAAAACAAAAGCCTGAAAAAAACATATACTGTAAAAATAATAATAAAAAGTAAACTAAAATGACCATATTAATATCAGGCAAAGTGGATTTTAGGGCACAATGTAAATATCATGAACAAAATAGAAAATTACTTAATTATAAAATTATGGTAATTTATGATAAAAAGTCACCAGTATAACAATCCTAAATATATATTTACAAGAAAAAGACTTTAAAACACATAGGAAAAAAACTGATGAAAACAGAATGGAGGAAAATAAAAATTTTAAATTAAAATTGAAGACATCAAAACTTTTCATAATTAATGCAACTACTAGACAGAAAATCAGCAAAGATATAGAACACCACCATCAAACAATGAAATCTAACTGGCATGTATAGAATACTTCTCCCCAAACAGCAGAATGCATATTCTTCTCAAGTTCACATGCCACATTCACCAATATAGATTATATACTGGCTTATAAAACAACATATTTAAAAATAATAAAATTATATAAAGGAATAACAACATTTATATTTTTCTGGGAATTAAACAACACAACTCTAACTAATTTGTGTTATGGACTGAATTGTGTCCCCCCAAAAATCACAATTTGTCTGAATCCCTAGTACTTCAATATGTGACTGTATATGACAATAAAGCTTTTAGAGATGTCGTAAGTTAATGACAGATGTCATTATAAAGATGTCATAAGCTTTCAGGATATGCCTTAATCCAATCTGACTGGTGTCCTTATAAGAGAGGAGACTGGTATGCTTAGAGAGACACCAAGGGTACTTATGCACAGAAGCATGGCCATGTAAAGAGGCAAATCAAGAAGGCTGCCATCTGCAAGTCAAGGAGAGAGGCCTCAGAGGAAACTAAGCCTGCAGGCATCTTGATCTTGAACTGCCAGCCTCCAGAACTGTAAGAAAATCAATTTCTTTTGTGTAAGCCACCCAGTCTGTGGTATTTGTTATGGCAGCTCTAGCAAACTAATATATGCATTAAAGAGCAATTTCTAATGTTTTTAAGGAGAACTAGAAAATACATTAAAGTGACTAGAAATGAAAATGCAACATCTCAAGATTTGTGGAATTTAATTAAATCAGGGTATAGAGGGTAATTTATACTACTCAGTGCTTATGTCAGAAAGGGAGAAAGATTTCAAAACAAAAACCTAAGTTTCTATTTCAAGAAATTAGGAAAATAAGATGAAAATTTACCCAATGTAAGCAAAAGAAAGAAAAAGAAGCAGAAATCAATGCAATGAGAGAGAGAATGAGAGAGAAGAGAGAGAGAATGAAACCCAAAGCTGGTTCTTTGAAGTATTCAGTAAATTTTTCAAATGTCTGGCAATTCTGACAAGAAAAAAGAGAACGAGCAGATGACCAATATCAGGAGCTAATGGAGGAGGTATCACTACAGACCCTATCAGACATTAGGGTATAATAGGGGAATGCCGTAAACAATCTTTACACATAAATTCAAACATGATTATCAAAGTAACTTGGTTCTTGCATATGAAAACACTGAATTTTAAAACTATAATCCCTTATAGTTTTTGGTAGTCTGTTTTGAACACAAAGCCTAGAGGCCATTTTTCTCTATTTTGTGTCTTCCCTCCATTAAAAAACAAATAAACAAGAAAAAAAATAAACTTAAAGCCGTATTCTGAAATCTTAATGGAGTGGATATGAGGAGTGTGGATAAAGGATTACAGAGAGGGAAAAATAGTCTAGTTCACTTAAATTTTTATTCTATAACTTTAAAACCCTTCTGCATTGAGGAGCAGAAGGACCTATCACTTTTCCTTAAGTTTATTCAATTGTAGATGTAGATACATGCATCCTCCACTTTTTCCTTTGAATCATAAGCAGACAGATACGTAGAATTTTCACAAAATTTTTATACCAGTTTGCCAGTAATCTCCTTTGTAATAGGAAAAAGGAGGTTCAAGGGAAGTGGCCCTGGTGACTTTTAAAGAGTCCGTTCTTTCACCAATCACTCTCCATACCTTATGCTCCTCAAGCCACCACATTCTGGTCAAATGCATCTTTCTGTGCTTCTGGCTTCCAGGAAAATCTAAAGGGTGAGGACTTGTGTTAAAATTTCTCTTCCTCTTGTACATCTTAGAACATGCAAAGAACCGTGAAATTGTTCTATACATACAAGCTATATATATTAGGCTATAGGCTTGAGAGATTAGAACAGTATCTTTTGCAGCTCTGGATGGAGTTTTTCCTTCTCATTTTTCTAATTTTTTATCTAATCATATTTAATTTATGTACAGAATGGCTTCTTCTGGGTCAAACAAGGATGGAGATTTATATGTTCTGCAGTTAAAACAGTTTTGAGACCAAGACCCCATGAAACATATTCAACTCAATAGGTGTCTCCTGTTATAGATTTTAGGGTAGGATATAGAGATACAGTACATTTGCATATGTGAAAATTAGAAATTTCAATGTAAATATTAGCTCTAAACACCTTTAATAATGCACAGAGAAGCAAACGGGAAATGGTACTCTTTGTACCTCTTCCCAGGTCCTCAAAAATCCAAATCTAAATAACCAGGAAGCTTTTAGAAATGTGCCATTATGGACACATATTTTAAGTATTTCAGTGCTTACAAATTTGGAAATAATGATAATACAAAAAACCTCGCATTGAATCAATGTTTGTTTCTTTAACCATTAGCAATACCAACATTTAAAAAATATTCATGCAGCTAGATGGCAGATAAGACTTCTGCTTATAAGTCCTGACTGAACATAACTTGTATTATAATGCTATCACTTGATTAATATATGTACATAAACCATAGATCATGACAATTTTTGTTGACATGGAATATAGCAATCCTTGGGATAAAGTGATTCCACAAAGCCATGGTCACAGGACATGCATTGATTCCTCTTCTTTGTATGTTCCCCTTTAGTGTGATACTATGGCTGTCAAAACCAACATGAAAATCAGTCCCAGAAATAAAAGCATGCTTTGTGCACTGAAATCTGGCTGAGATATTATATGGTTCACATTTAATTATTCCAATCATTCACTATTCTTAGGGATTACACTTGGCTCTGTAATCCCATTCCAGGTACAGGAAGAATTCTAACTACAAGAACAACAAAAGAAAAAGCAAAGAGAATGGTTGATATAGCTTTAGGTGCCAATCACCATAAAGTCAATCTGATGCTATAAAATACCTTCTAAAAACTACGTTTTCCACATATAGTGCTTTTCTGATTCTTAAGCAAATATTTTCAAGGAAAAGGAACCTCACTCATTTTCAAAGAAATCATTCAGTAACCAAGTCTTGTGATCTATTTTCATCAGTGTGAACAAATCAGAGCATAAACAAAATAATGTACATTGTATGAGACTCAGAATATTATTTTTCATGTAGTAATATCCTATATATATGTATTCTAGTGATTGTTTATACCTAGCTTTGGCAATTCTAATATTCTTTCTACCTCTTGGGATAATTATAGGTCAGCAAAATCAAGAATACCCACCCTGAACTTTTTTCACTTATCTGTCATATAGATCATCTACATTCAATGCATTCAAAAGGTCAATGCCCATTGAAAACTCAGAATATTTTTGGTGATATGTACATATAAATTGTTTTACAATCCAGATTCATCTTTTCTAAGATAGCATATGCTCTAAAAATATTTTGCAAGTCTTTTCCTGTATGCAAAAATCAATTAAATATTTATTGTTCACTCTATTTCATATTCTATTCTATTTGCTGAAAAATAAAGGTAGGAATAAAAGTATGCCTTTAGCATCAGAGAGCTTATAGTCTAGGTGGGCAGAAACTCAAACGACAACTTTAAAAGTATCAGTGTAGGTGACATGGTCAACGTATGACCCTGGAACTAAAAAAAGCTGTTAAATGGGAAGGCTTATTCCTTCCTGTGCCTTCCAGTATAATTTTCCTGAAGAAAGAATGTGGGGAGGCTGAGACAACTGGGAGACTCAGTAATTAATTAGGCAAAAACTGGGGACATTTCCAAACAGAATATTGTGTTTGTTTCCTATCGGCATTGTAGTCAAGAACCAAAATCTTAGTGGCTTAAAACAATACAGTCTCTTTCTCTTAAAGTTCTGGAGATCAGAAAGTCAAAATTAATTTCTCAGGGTTAAAATCAAGGTCTCAGTAAGGCTAGATCCTTCTGGAGGCTCTAGGGGGAAAAAAATCCAATTTCTTGCTTTTTTTCAGCTTTTAGTGGCCATATGAATTCCTTGGCCTGTGGCCACTTTCTCTATCTTTAAAATGCATTCCTCTAATTTCTGTTTCTGTCATGTCATTACACTGCATTTTTTGAAATTTGGCTCTTCCTAGATGGTTGTGATTACTCCAGGACCACAGGTTAATCCTGGATAGTCTCACCATCTCAAGATCCTTAAGTAAATCACATCTGCGAAGTTCCTTTTGCCATAGAAGGTAACATTTGCAAGTTCCAGGGGTTAGGGCAGGCACATATTTTAGGACCGTTATTCAGTCTACCACACACACTCTGGCAGATAAAGACATACAGAGAATTCTAGATTTCTAGAAAAGGTGAGTTTGGGATGCAATTTGATGAATCTGAAGAGGTAGGTGGTTACTGCCTACGTTCTTCTTAAAGTGAAAATCTGTAACCACAAGTTGAAAGATTCATTTCCCTCAGTAGGAAATGAAGCACACCAAAGGCGACATTAGTATCATACAGACATGATTTTTCAAATGTCTTCACCTTAATAATGGACTAAAACATATATAAAAGTACAGTTTGAATCTTTTCAAGGTTTGTTGATGATTGAGCTCTGCAATTATAAACTCATATATTTAATTCCAATGCCTCTTGTGTTTATGTTTTTGGCTTTGTGGTACACATTTAATTAACAAAAATTCAATGGAACTTAAAACATAAATGATGTTCCTGCCAAATGAAGATTAAATTATATCATGGCTAGTTGAACAAAGGAACTTTTACACAGAGAAATGTGTTCATAAAGTTGAGTCATCACATGGCACATGGTGTATGTAATAGAGATATAATGTGCTCAGCAAAAGCACACTGCAGTTAATCAGCTTATTTAGCTCTGTATGCTCATTGTGAGCAGCTATTTCATTTAAGAAACACTTCCTCATTTTTATATTAACATAACTTATTTGAATTCCTTTAATTTTGCCCATTCATTTTAGATAAAGTTGTATAAAAGCAGTAAGAATAAGAATATCATAAAATTATTCAGGTTTGTACCATTCAACTGTGGGTTAGTAAAATAGTCACTATCTGAGCTTTATGAAACTTTTTCTAAGTTTTAAAAGTGGTATGTTACTCAAGTTTAAGAAAATTATAGTAGTAAATGCTTACATTAGAAAAAAGAAATCTCAAAAACATAAGATCAAAATATACCCAAACTAAGTAGAAGGAAGAAAATATAGAGGATAGTAGGAACTAAAAGAATAAGCTCCAAAACCTGACTGCCTGGTGTTGATTTTTCCCAGTTCTGCCATCTATAATTTCTAAGACCTTGGGCGAAGTACTGAATCCCTCTGCTGTGGTTTGAATGTTTTTGTCTCCTCCAAAATTCATGTTGAAACATAATTCTCAATGCAACAAGAGGTGTGCCTTTTAAGAGGAGATTGAGTCAAGAGGGTTCCCCATTCATGACTAGGATTAGCATTTTTATAAAAGGACTTGACAGAGGGAGTTTGACTCTTTTTGTCCCTTCTGTTTTTTTATTATTATTATTTTATTTTATTTTAGGAGGTGAGGACAAAGTGATTCTCCCTTCTGGAGGATGCAGCAAAGTGCTGCCTGCCATCTTGGAAGCACAGAGTAGCCTTCACCACACTCTAATCCCATCAGAGCCTTGATCTTGGACTTGCCAGCCTTCAGAACAGTAAGAAAATACACCTGTTATACATTTCTCAGTCTCAGATATTTTGATATAGCAGGGCAAATGGACTTAGACACCCATTCTCCATGTCTCAATTTCTCAATTTCCTCAATTTTCTCATACTCAAATAGAGTAAATAATAGTGCCTACCTTACAGGGTTGTTATGAAAATTAAGTGGAAAGTTTTAAGAAACGTAAAACACTTAGAAATTAAATGAAAAATGCTTTGAACAATGTTCAACACATAATAAGCTGGATCAGATTAGGGCAATCATATGTTCCAGTTTGCCCAGCATAGTCCCAGCTTATAACTTATTGTGGAGTTTTCATTTTTCAGTGAAGTAGTAGTATTTATAGTTGCATCAAAATAGGTCTAAGTTGCCTCATCTAGGAGTCTGAAAGACATGTTTAGTGAATAGAACTTTACTTTTACATATGGAAGAACACCAACGATTCAGCTCTGTTTTGTTTTGTTTATTTTCATTGAATAGTAACTAACATCTTCCCCTCAAAGACAAAATATGGTGTACTCTGTGATAAAACAAAGTATCCAACAATGCCACACCAGCCAGCCACTTGGTACACTAGTTAGGTATATCATGGACCATGACAAACATTGTGAAATATAGTAAACTGTTAGACTACAAGTGAGAGGGTTCAATAGCAAATATTAAAATTATATGCTGGCATAATAGAATATATGTAGGAAAGAAAAGGTGGGCTATCCTATATTAAAACATAAGATATAGTATAAACTCTCTTGCTATCACAGTGTTATTATGAACACTAATATGGTTTGGCTCTGTGTCCCCACACAAATCCCACCTAGAATTGTAATCCCCACATATCAGGGGAGGGGCCTGGTGGTAGGTGATTAAATCATGGGGGCAGACTTCTCTCTTGCTGTTCTCATGTTAGTGAGTGAGTTCTCAGAAGATTTGGTTGTTTGATAGTGTGTGGCACTTCCCCCTTGCTCTCTCTCTCTACTGCCACCAAGTGAGGAAGACATGCTTATTTCCTTTCTGCCTTCTTCCATGATTGTAAGTTTCCTGAGGTCTCCTAGTCATGCTTCCTGTTAAGCCTGTGAAACTGTGAGTCAGTTACGCATCGTCTCTTTATAAATTACCCAGTCTCAGGGAAAACTACCCTAAGGCAAACATTATATGAAAGATAATACATTATGTTCAAAGCTTCAAAGTTATATTTAACATTAAAAATTTCATTAATGTGTTGTCAGTTGGTGATAATCACAGAAACTATGTATGAAAATTCAACATTTAGTCATAACAAAACCAATTATCAATTTAGGAATAGAAAATTCCTTAATGTTACAAAGTTATCTATAAAAAATGAATGTAGCACATAAATTTGTAATATAAATGCATTGAAGGCATTCAGAAGCTAGACAAACTTATATAGTGCCTTTCTTTTCAACATTATACTCAATGTGTAAGGCAGCTTTTGGCAAGAAGAACAAATAAAGCTAAAATAGAATATGGTCATTATATAAAGATATAATTATCTATATAGAAAAACCAAAATAAATGGCTGACGTATTATTTCAAGTAATCAGTGAAATTTAGCAAAATTTTCAAAACTGTGACATAAGTCATAGTACAAAAATCAATTTCATTTATATACTCCTGCCTCAATCAAGTAGAAAACATCATTGTGAAAATAATATACAATAGGATAACAAGTGTAGCTCTCATTTTTACCCTAAGTTATTTATAAATCCAAATGAATTCCAATTAATATCTCCACATAATTATTTTTCTGTCACTTTCTCTGTTCCTTTTAGAGAGTGAAACATAAGGGGATGATTCTAAATTGATACGGAACAGCAACCAAACCCTCCTAAAGAAGAAAGACCTGGGGATGGAGGGGTGGGATTTACCTTACTAGTTATCAACAATTATTATAAAGCTGTATTTAATAACACAATAGGGTATTGATATCGATAGAAAAATTGAGTGAAGGGAAAGACCTACCTGCACATTGACACTTGATTTATAACAGAGTTTCACTCAAGAGCAATTGAAAAGAATAGACTTTCAAGAAATTCTGTCATACATTGGTTATCTATATGAAGAAAATAAAAAATGTGTCTCCTGATGCATAGTAGATACATGTTTATGGTGAATTGTCTAGGAATGGAGAATATGGCAGATGATCACAAAGAAGGAGATACAGTTCTTTGACCTACACTCCCAAGAAATTGAGTAGTGCCTAAGTATGAATATTTGAAAATATTTGTTTGGAAATTAGAGAAAGAACAAGCTTCATGATGTTAGGGTAAAATCACCTATTTAAGAGCCTTATAAACATTTTATACTATTTTAATTTTTTTGAAGTTAAGTGTTAGTGCTTTACTTTGGTACCCTCTATGAGTTTGCTAATATCTTGGACAAAAGAAAAAAGTAGCCTTTCTATTTTTTAGAGATGAACTTCATTGTAATTGTTATGTACTATTTTAGGTACTGAAAAGACTGAAAGTGACAAAGAATAGATATCTACAGTTTTTGTCTGTTTCTTTGTTTTTTGTTTTTGAGATCGGTTCTCACTCTGTCACTCAGGCAGGAGTGCAGTGGTGTGATCACGGCTCCCTCAACCTCCAGGGCTCAAGTGATTCTCCCACTTCAGCCTCTTTAGTAGCTGGGACTACAGATGTGCATCACCACACCTGCGAATTTTTTGTACTTTTTTTTTTTTTTTTGTAGGGACAGGGTTTTACCATGTTGCCTAGGTTGGTCTCAAATTCCTGGGTAATCTGCCTACCTTGGCCTCTCAAAGTGCTGGGATTACAGGCGTGAGCCACAGCACCCGGCATGATAGCTCCAGTTTTTATTGAGCTTATTCAAAAATGTAATCATAGTAACTACAGGTAAAATTCAAATACAATTTAGTTTTGATATCTAGATGGCATTCTTTTGTGAATATCTGTAAAAACATGTTTGTGTCTGTATGTGCATTTATTTTGGGAGTCTTAAAAGCATCTATGCATCAATGTGATAGCACAAAAAAACTGCCAAATATTCACTGATAACACTGCATTAATTGAGCACTAGTCCGGCTTGTGTAAAACGGCTGGTGGTATTCTGTAATCACCAGTACAGTCTTCCCTCTAGAAAGTCAAATTCAATGACATTCTGTACATACTGCAGTTTTAAAAGTATCATTCCACTCTTAAGACATTAAAAACTGCATTATAAACATTCATAGTTGTGATGTGACTTCAGTCTGGAAGGACAAATGTACAAATGTATTCTTAGATTTATTCAAATGTTTACGTATCATTTTATAATGACTAGAATGGACTATAGTAGGTCCCTTGACTCTGTGTCTGCCTTAAATGGACAATTTCTAAATTATTTTAACATTCCAAAGGATTCTTTGGCTTTTGAACTATCCATCTAATTTACTTCTAAAATGAGAACTTGAGACAACTCAGTGTGTCCAGGCAAATCTTTGTATCTATTTATGTTTGTATGCATGCACACATCTTAACATCTGTATCTGTTGAATATCAGTTCTTTATGTTTTACTATTACTGTTTCTACTGTCTGTTTCTTTTCTTTCTTTCTTTCTTTCTTTTTTTAGTTAATATGGGATAAAGTGAGCCCTGGAAATACGTGTTAGGCCACAAAATACACAGAAGTATATAGCGGTTCAAGTTCATGAAGGCTTGATCTGTGCCTCACTTTATGGTGTTTTTCTGAGTGTAAAAAAAGAACAAATCATAGTTCTTTATTCCTTCCTGCCCAAAATAAGTAAATAAATAAAGCAATATGAGATGGCAAGATAATACCTTTGTAAGTTCACATAGAGAAGAATTCCTTAAGCCTGTTATCACTGATTACTTCAAGTACATTAAGAGTAAACCACTTGGCCGGGCTTGGTGGTTCACGCCTGCAATCCCAGCACTTTGGGAGGCCGAGGCGGGCGGATCACGAGTTCAGAAGATCGAGAACATCCTGGCTAACACGGTGAAACCCCGTCTCTACTGAAAATACAAAAAGTTAGCCGGGCGTGGTGACGGGCGCCTATAGTCCCAGCTACTCCAGAGGCTGAGGCAGGAGAATGGCGTGAAGCTGGGAGGCGGAGCTTGCAGTGAGCGGAGATCGCGCCACTGCACTCCAGCCTGGGAGACAGAGTGAGACTCCATCTCAAAAAAACAAAAAAAACAAAAAAAGAATAAACCACTTAATGGCAATGAAAACAAAAGTTACAAACTGGAGAAAATACATACAACACACAGAAGCGATCAATGTAAGTATTCAGAATGAATGAATAACTGAGATGAATCATGTAAAAAGACATCTGATAAAAATAACAAAATGGATATATAGGCAGTTCACATGGTAGGAAAACCAAATAATCAATAAGCATGTGAGAAGATGTCCAATCTTAATTTGTTGCCAGGAACACATAAATTCATAACATGATGTATACCATTTTGTGCATACTAGACTGGCCAACACAAATGGTCTAGCAACACCAAGTGTTGGTGAGGATACAGAGTAAGGAGAGCACAGAGGCACTGCTGTTGGAAGTGGGTATCAGTGAACGACTTAAAAAAATTTTGACTTCAGAGTCATGCACCTAATAACCATGTTTCAGTCAACCACAGGCAGCATATAGGATGGGGGTCCTGTAAGATTATAATGAAACTGAAAACTTCCCACCCCCTAGTGATGTAGCCATTTAAGTGTAGTGCAATGCATTAGTTACATTTGTGGTGATGCTGGTGTAAACAAACCTACTGCACTGCCAATTTAATAAAAGTGTAGCACATACAATTATGTACAGTACATAGTACTTGAAAATGATAAGTGACTATGTTACTGGTTTATTTAATATACTATAATTTTTATCATTATTTTATAGCATACTCCTGTTATTTTTTAAAGAAACTTAACTGTAAAACAGCCTCAGGCAGGTCCTCCAGGAGATATTTCAGAAAGCATTATTGTCATAGGAGACAGCAGCTCCCTACATGTTAAAACTTTCCAGTGGGACAAAAAGTGAAGGTGGAAGACAGTGATATTGATGACCCTGACTCTGCATAGGCCTAGGATAATGTGTGTGTTTTTGTCTTAGTTTTTAACCAGAAAGTTTAAAAAGTAGAAGCAAAAAACTGAAAGATATGAAAAATCTTATAAAAATATAAAGAAAAAATATTTTTTGTACAGCTGTATGTTTGTGTTTTAAACTATTACAAAAGTCAAAAGTGTTAAAAATTAAAAAGTTTATAAAGTAAAAAATGTTACAGTAAGCTAAATTTATTATTAAAGAAATGTTAAAATAAATGTAGTGTAGCTTAAGTGTACAGTGTTTATAAAGTCTGCTGTAGTGTACCACAATGCCCTATACCTTCACATTTACTTACTACTAACTCACTAATACCCAGAGCAACTTCCAGTCCTGTAAGCTTTCTTCTTGGTAACTGCCCTATATATGTGTACAATTTTTCATCTTCTATACCATACTTTTTAGTGTACTGTTTCTTGTTTTTTGTTTGTTTGTTTGTTTGAGATGGAGTCTCGCTCTGTTGCCAGGCTGGAGTGCAGTGGCACAATCTCAGCTTACTGCAACCTCCGCCTCTCGGGTTCAAGTGGTTCTCCTGCCTCAGCCTCCCAAGTAGCTGGGACTAATTTTTGTATTTTTAGTGGAGATGGAGTTTTACCATGTTGGCCAGGATGGTCTCGATCTCTTGACCTTGTGATCTGCCCGCCTTGGCCTCCCAAAGTGCTGGGATTACAGGCGTGAGCCACCGCACCTGGCCTGCTGTACTTTTTCTATGTTTAGATACACTAATACCTGTCATTGGGTTACAGTTGCCTACAGTATTGAGTACAGTAACATGCTGTACAAGTTTGTAGCCTAGGGGCAGTAGGCTATACCATATAGTCTTCATGTGTGATTCGCCATACCGTTTAGGGTTGTGCGATAAACTCTATGATGTTCCCACAACTAATGACCCATTTCTCAGAACGTATCCTTGTCAATGAATACTACATGACTGTATATAGAATATTTGAAGATATTAATACTCTATGATCCAAGAATTCCACTCCTGTGCATGTCCACCAGGAGATAAGTGGAAGAATATTCTTAGTAGCCTATGCAATAGCAAAACTTTGAAAACAATCAAAATACTCATCAATGTTAGAATAAAAATATATTACAGTAAAATCATGTTAGAAGATATATATGTATTCATGCAATTATGTAAATGAATATTGAGAATATAAAAGATGAAAAAAATAAATTGCAGCAGAATATCTGTTCAAAATTTCTTTCTTTACAATTCAAAACAAAGTGACATTTTGCTTAGAAGTTTGAAATTTTATAGTAAAAGCAACCAAAAGGAAATGGAGAAAATAAAGTTTGGGTTACTAGATTGGGAAGAAAAGAAATTGATAAGGGCACACAAGAATCTATAGTGTGAGACTTTTTTTTTTTTTAACATTTATCTCAATACTACTGCACGTAGGTGTTCAGGCTATCGTTATTCTTTATACCTGACAACAGATAGTTTATAAATATTACATTGAATCTGCTCACTATTTAATAAATTCTTAAAATATTTATTCTTCAAAACCTATTTTAAGCATTAAAAGAAAATAATACCCCTTTCAATATTCTGCCATAGAAACAGGCAAGCTCTTGCCTGTTCAGATTTCTTGAATGCGGGAATCCCATTTGACTTTTGCATACCCTTGATAGATCTCAGAGTATATCTAAGGCATTGTGTTTATTTTAACAATGTCAAACAATTAAAAGAATTCTCACAGATAAAGCTCTTCTTTCACTTAGCAATTTATTCAACTATCCAGTATGTACTATTTTTAAGTTCCTTCTGTATGCTAAGCATGAGGAAGGTTAATGCCCTCTCACTGTTTACAATTTTAGTAGCAGTCATAAGACTAGTCCAAGACAGCTCTTTTGCAAGGCAGTATGAACAGAGCGCTGCCTGAGGAGCAAAAATGCAGGTGCTTTAAGAGTTGAAAGGTGGAAGAATGATTGCTGGAGTAATCATGCAGTTGTTTCAATACTGTCGCTGCCCGGGGAACTTTATATGCAAATTTCTAGGGTTAGGATCAAGAACTTGGAAGAAGGTCTCAGGAAGGAAATTGAATGTCATAATAAGAAAATGAGTGGAAGTGAGACTTCTTTTAAACAACAGCTGTCAGATTCTCTCTGGTGAAGCAAAACACTGCCTGAGACAGATGGGATGATGTCCATCATCTCAACTATGAGTTTAATTTAGATTGACATTCTGACCCCATTTAACTATGCAGGCTTTGGTAATGTGTCCTAAGTTCAGGCACGGCACGCAAGATGCTGTGTATTGTACTAACATAAGGTGGTGAAATTGTTTATGCATGTGTTTGTGGGGGTTGGTGGCAGTGTGTACACATATGTGTATGTATGCATGTCTGTGTTTGTGTGATAAATGAAGTATGGAAGTAGCTAGGAGTATGAAACGAGAGTGGGACTCTCCTTACAGGGAGCGCTTATCAAATAAAAATGCGACAAGCACACACTGGGCTAAACAATACTTTTTCGTTCTAATCTTTCCCTTGGGGAAGATCAACTGCTAAGTAGTTGATTTCCTGATATACTGATCAAACCCTAAGCATTTGCCTAATCTGTAGACCTTCATATCAAATTTCCTGCTGGAGAGCTCCATATGGTTTACCAATAGACATTTCACACTCCACATGTTCAAAAAAAAGTCCTCACCTGTTTATTTTTAGTTTTATTTAGACAGAGTCTTGCTCTGTCGCCCAGGCTGGAGTGCTGTGGCATGATCTCAGCTCAGGGCAACTTCCGCCTCCTGGGTTCAAGCAATACTCCTGCCTCAGCCTTCTGAGTAGCTGGGATTACAGGTGCCCACCACCTCACCCAGCTAATTGTTTTGTATTTTTAGTAGAGACGGGGTTTCACCATGTTGGCGAGGCTGGTTTCAAACTCCTGACCTTAAGTGATCTGCCCGCCTTGGCCTCCGAAAGTGCTAGGATTACAGGCGTGAGCGACTGCACCCGACCCTGTTTTTTTTTTTTTTTTTTTTTTTTGAGACGGAGTCTCACTCTGTCTCCCAGGCTGGAGTGCAGTGGTGCGATCTCGGCTCACTGGAAGCTCCGCCTCCCAGGTTCACGCCATTCTCCTGCCTCAGCCTCCCGAGTAGCTGGGGCTACAGGCACCCGCCAAGACGCCCGGCTAATTTTTTCTTTTTAGTAGAGACGGAGTTTCACCATGTTAGCCAGGATGGTCTCGATCTTCTGACCTCGTGACCCACCCACCTCGGTCTCGCAAAGTGCTGGGATTACAGGCGTGAGCCACCGTGCCCGGCCAGTTTTTAAATTTGACTTCACTCACCTCAAAAAATTAATGCCAGTGTCATTAACGCCAGTTCATCAGTTTCTTCAGTTGCTCATCCTTGAAACATAGAGACATCTGCAACAACTTGTTTTCACTCAATACTTAGGACTAGTTACTGAATTATGTCATTTGCCTCTGTAACTTCATCATTCATCTTGTCCTTGGTATTTTCATTGACGCTGCATGGCTTTATGTTCTCATGATTTTTCTCATTTTATGTATAGTGTCCCATTTTCCTACACCTCTATCTTTTCATCCAATCTCCTTCACATCTCTCCAAGATATTTTGTCTGAAAAGTAAACCAAACTCTTTGGGAGGGCAAGGCAAGTGGATCATGAAGTCAAGAGTTTGAGACCATCCTGGCCAACATGGTGAAACCCCGGCTCTACTAAAAATACAAAAAGTAGCCGGGTGTGGTGGCGGGCGCCTGTAGTCCCAGCTACTCAGGAGGCTGAGGCAGGAGAATCGCTTGAACCCTGGAGGTGAAGGTTGCAGTGAACAGAGATTGCGCCACTGCACTCTGGCCTGGGTTACAGAGCAAGACTATTTCTCAAGAAAAAAAAAAAAAAAAAAAGTAAACTAAACTGTATTTTACTCCTGCAGAAAATCCTTCAATAAAAGTATATGGCTCTCAAATTAAATACCTGGCACTTTCCCTTACACTCAAGGCCATCCAATATAGCCTACGCTAAATTTCCTTTTGTCAGGTTTTCTACTCTCTAGTTCAACTGTTTAATTTATAAATATACAGAATATTCTATACGTTGCCATCTCTGATTTTGTCAATGTTCCTTCTATGTGGAATTCCTTCACCTCATACTTATCTGTCAAAGTCCCATGCATACCTCAAACCGTCGTTTTATAAAGGCTTTATTTTTTCTAGGTCACAAAGCCATACATTCCCTATTTTTAAAATGTTTCTTTTTTTTGTATTTTTTATTGGCTACTTAGCTATTCTCAACTTCTCCATATGTCAGGCATAAAATGAGACAAATTGAAAAGATAAATATGACAGAGTCATACACACATATGTGTCATCAGTATTAGATGTATTACTTCACTATAAAACAGTCAGACATCATAGTTACACATAAAAGATTAGCTTATTTTGAAATAATAGTAGTATCAGTGAGGCCATGATACTCTCTTTTAGTCTAGGATTACATTTCTTTAAATCTTTCTCCTGAGAAAATTTTAATACTTCTATTTATTTTTAACCTTCTCTCTCTCTCTGTCTCTCTCTCTCTATATATAAATAAAATATATATATATATGTGTGTATGTGTGTGTCTGTGTATGTGTGTATATGTGTATATATAGGTGTATCTATATAGAGATATAGATATAATATCTAATAACAATACACAATGCTTCAGACATTTTATTATTATTATTATAGTGTCTAATATTACACATATATATCTCTCTAGATATAGAGAATATATATTCTCTATGTATATCTCTCTAGATATAGAGAATATATATTCTCTATGTATATCTCTCTAGATATAGAGAATATATATTCTCTATGTATATCTCTCTAGATATAGAGAATATATATTCTCTATGTATATCTCTCTAGATATAGAGAATATATATTCTCTATGTATATCTCTCTAGATATAGAGAATATATACTCTCTATGTATATCTCTCTAGATATAGAGAATATATACTCTCTATGTATATCTCTCTAGATATAGAGAATATATACTCTCTATGTATATCTCTCTAGATATAGAGATATATATTCTCTATGTATATCTCTCTAGATATAGAGATATATATTCTCTATGTATATCTCTCTAGATATAGAGATATATATTCTCTATGTATATCTCTATAGATATAGAGATATATATTCTCTCTATATATCTATAGATATAGAGATATATTATCTATATAAATATATATTCTCTCTATATATAATTACATACACACATATATGTATATGTATGTAATATTAGACAAAATCTCTAATAGCAAGACAAACATGCAACCCTTCAGACATTTTATTGTTATTAGATATAGTGTCTAATATTACACATATAGCACAAGCCTAGAAGAAAGCAATAATAATAGATCATTTATCTGTGTTAATTAAAGAGGTGAAATCGTTATCTAGCAAAATATGTTGAATTTAACAAACTGTATCCAGAAAAAATTCTCTAGTTTTACCATTTCTAGAAGAGGATGCAATTTTTGTTCTTTTAAGTTTTGTTCTATGTGTGTGGGGTTGGGAAGGGAATGGGGGTGAAGGCATGGCTGAGGGAATAAAAGCCTTGAGAAAAGAGGGCTTGCCTTGCTCCTTATGCTGGAGAGATGTCCAGGAGGTACCACGGTTGGTAGTGCTGCCTACAAAGGATGTTACAGTTGAATTTGTCAAGTTCATTTCTTAGGCAGCCCTGCTCTGGTCTAGCCCAAGCTCTCATGTGTGCCCTGGTCACGCTATTTGAGGTTTACTATGGAACCTCAAATAGTGTGACCAGGGGACACATGAGAGCTTTTCATTGATTGCATTCCCACAGCGTATTTCCATCACAAGTGGGGCATGTATCTCTTGTTTGGTTTGTTTTTAGTTTCAATAGCATATAACTTGCTTATTTCACTTCTATGGATACTACCTGTGCCACTAAATAGGTCCCCTTAAACCTCTTGCAAAAAAGAAGGAAGTATTATTTACTCTACTTTTCTCTTTTAACCCTGAAATGAACATACACATTGTTAAAAATATTTATGGCATTTTATTGCTACTAATTATGAAAAAAAAAAAAAGAAACAGCAGGAAACACAACATAGCAAATGTCGGTCTACATTTAAAGCAACCATAATGAGGGCTCTCCCAGTGTTTTTTCAACTTCCTTAATCTATGGACCATTTTCAGCTAAAAAAAAATTAATGATAAGTATACTTTAATTCTAAGTATCAATTTTCATAATATCAGCTAAAAACATACCAATAAAACTTATATATGTTTTAATATAAATGTATAAAATAAAATTTTTATGTAAAATAAGATATAAACTTATTTCACTTATAGCTCTGAAATCTATTAAATTTCACTTTCAAATAAAATACTAAAGCTTCCTACCAAATCAATAAAATTCAAGTTAACAACATTAATTTAATATGCCACCGATTATAATTTTTATAAAAAAAATAATTACCAATGAAATTAAAACTATGAAGCAATACTTTCTCACTTTTATCATTCTTATTTTGACCCTTATTTAAATTATAGTAGTTATCATTGCCTTTATTTTTGCCTTTAAAAAACTCAAAATTTTAACTATCAGGGAATTATTTTGAAGATCCAATCAATTCAATCATATTCATAAAAGGCAAAAAAATTTTGGAGTATGAAGTCCTTTATTATATATTTAGTATCATCATTACTTGTTCAAAATTAAATCTATACAACACATCTGCCAGTGAAATAATTATGACATTGACTGCTACAGTACAGGTTCTGTTGAGTTCTTCAGAGTTGAAAGACCATGTGCTATTTGGTGACAATTTCCCCACTACTATGCCTTATGTAAATGGCTGTAAAAGCTTTATTTGTACAGCTTGCCATGATGTAATTTGTCCTTTACTTTGGGCCAATGCAAATGCAAACTCCAGGACTTCAGTAAAGCAGTGGAACATGGGTATAAATTGGTCATACAAACAATCTTTGGTATGCTCATATATATGGGTGTAAGATTATCAAAATAAATGTAGGAAATTCAAAATTCTCTTAAAACTAAGAAGTCAATCTCCAGAAATCGTAAGAGTGATAATTCTTTCTTTTATATACACTCCTTGGCACTTTTTCATGTTCTAGTTCAATTAAGAGGAAAACAAAAAAGTTGTAAAATGCTAAGTCATTCAGCATTTCTCCAGATTCCAACATTATTTATGGCTCAAGGTAGATCCAAATAAAAATGAGAGTGTTACTGTTTTACACAGGAAATATCAGCTTAGGTCATTTCCCAACAGTTACACAATCCAAAGTAAATTGAATGGATCTTAAATATTTAAAAAATATATTCATTTGAGGAAAAAAAATGAAGCTTAAGACTTAGAGGAGATCTGAATTTATTTGCTAAGTAGGTAGTGAACAATTCATTTGTTCATTAAAGTTTTCTGGAATATTTATCCTATGACATGCACTGGAACAGTTTTACCATTTTGTAGTTACATCTACTTTGATTTCAGTTCTCTGGAAATGTTACTATAGATAATGACCAGATGGAGCCTTAAGTTATTTGTAAGCTCTATATTCTATAATTCTAATTACGCTGCATTGTTGTATTGCCTCTGTTTTATCCCTCTGATTTTCAATAAACTGTAAAGTCTTTGAATGTTATATGTATATTTATTTATATATGTATGCATACAATCACAACCAAAAGAAGTAAAAAACCACAAACCTCCATGAATTTTATTTTATTTTACTTAATTTTAATTTATTTTATTTTATTTTTGTAGAGATGAGGCCTCACTATATTGCCCAAGCTGGTCTCAAACTCCTGGCCTCAAGAGATCCTCCCACTTCAGCCTCCCAAAGTGCTAGGATTACAGGTGTGAGCCACCATTCCTGATCAAATTTTAGAGTAAATGATAGAATAATATTCACTCTATGAATACTCAATAAATGTTGTATTTAGTAAAGATGTATTAATGATAGAACATGAACTTTCCAATAAAAATTAATGCAGAGAAGAATGCTCATTTTTATCTTACTTATGATAAATTTAATACCATTCCAACTTAGATTTCTTTCTAGCTAAAAGGATATCATAGTAATCCATCATAGTAGTCTTACAGATTAAAGAAAAGATTACTTGGGTAAAAATAAAAGCACCAAGATTTTTCTAAGGGATTTTTATGTACATTTTGCCTTATGTCATAATGTGGACAACCATCCCTACTTACATCAAAATTTAATTAGCAAATCATAGGTTTAATTATCATCTACTACCTGTGTTTCCACAATAATTCATTTCTGCTCAAACTATATCATGATATATCAGGCTATGATTTTGACTATTGCCAAAAAGTGAAGTTTGATATTGTATTGCATTCTACACTTTTCCCAGACAGAAATAAGAGGTAATGCATTATCAAACATGGTAAAAATCATCATGTTCTAAAGCTACAGATAAAGATGCATGTGATACAGGCATACAAGAGTAATCCCAGAATTAAGAACAAGGTAAAATAATAAAAATTTGGTAAAGTTAAAGAAAAAGAAAACTCTTATTAATATTATTTCTATCAGGTATTGCCTGCAATCAAGACCTTTTTAAACTAGCATTGGAAAGGGATGGCCACAGTTCATATCATCCTTTCCCAAACATATTTCAGTTAGGCTCTTTGAGGTCTTTTGTTTCAAGGAAATTAGCTCTGATTTAATAGTTTGAGAAAAAAAACGACAAGAGTATTCACTGTATCTTCAGGTTAGCTCCACACTTATGAAGCAAAGGATTGAAAAGTAAGATTTGAGTAGGATTTGACAATATTGAATGAAAACATTAAAAGCAAAAAAGAAAAAGCAAGACATTTATTCAGTTCTGACACATACTCAACTTTTAGATGATATGAATAAATTTAATCTTGGAGTCCAGATAATTTAGGTCACTTATGTAGCTTACTTTAGTTCAGCTAGATGTTGGCTTTTTGTTTTTTTTGTTTTGTCCTAAAAAAAATGGTGGGAAAAAGAAAACATGGAATTGGTGTTTACAAACTTACTTGCTGACAAAGGGCTGAACTTGAGGTATAGATTGGATCATTTAGCAGATGGTTTCTTAAAAGCAAGGTCTTCTTTTAAAATTATTTTCAAAGTATATCTTTGGCAGGAGAGGTGAGAGAGAGGATTGATCTGAGCAATAAGAAATCAATCTGTTGCATTACTCTTTTCAGCCTCCAGATGAGTTTCTTTTTTTTTTTAATACTTTAAGTTTTAGGGTACATGTGCACAATGTGCAGGTTAGTTATATATGTATACATGTGACATGCTGGTGTGCTGCACCCACTAACTCGTCATCTAGCATTAGGTATATCTCCCAGTGCTATCCCTCCCCCCTCCCCCCACCCCACAACACTCCCCAGAGTGTGATGTTCCCCTTCCTGTGTCCATGTGTTCTCATTGTTCAATTCCCACCTATGAGTGAGAACATGCGGTGTTTGGTTTTTTGTTCTTGCGATAGTTTACTGAGAATGATGATTTCCAATTTCATCCATGTCCCTACAAAGGACATGAACTCATCATTTTTTATGGCTGCATAGTATTCCATGGTGTATATGTGCCACATTTTCTTAATTCAGTCTATCATTGTTGGACATTTGGGTTGGTTCCAAGTCTTTGCTATTGTGAATAGTGCCGCAATAAACGTACGTGTGCATGTGTCTTTATAGCAGCATGATTTATAGTCCTTTGGGTATATACCCAGTAATGGGATGGCTGGGTCAAATGGTATTTCTAGTTCTAGATCCCTGAGGAATCGCCACACTGACTTCCACAATGGTTGAACTAGTTTACAGTCCCACCAACAGTGTAAAAATGTTCCTATTTCTCCACATCCTCTCCAGCACCTGTTGTTTCCTGACTTTTTAATGATTGCCATTCTAACTGGTGTGAGATGATATCTCATTGTGGTTTTGATTTGCAGTTCTCTGATGGCCAGTGATGGTGAGCATTTTTTCATGTGTTTTTTGGCTGCATAAATGTCTTCTTTTGAGAAGTGTCTGTTCATGTCCTTCGCCCACTTTTTGATGGGGTTGTTTGTTTTTTTCTTGTAAATTTGTTTGAGTTCATTGTCGATTCTGGATATTAGCCCTTTGTCAGATGAGTAGGTTGAGAAAATTTTCTCCCATTTTGTGGGTTGCCTGTTCACTCTGATGGTAGTTTCTTTTGCTGTGCAGAAGCTCTTTAGTTTAATTAGATCCCATTTGTCAATTTTGGCTTTTGTTGCCATTGCTTTTAGTGTTTTAGACATGAAGTCCTTGCCCATGCCTATGTCCTGAATGGTAATGCCTATGTTTTCTTCTAGGGCTTTTATGGTTTTAGGTCTAACATTTAAGTCTTTAATCCATCTTCAATTGATTTTTGTGTAAGGTGTAAGGAAGGGATCCAGTTTCAGCTTTCTACATATGGCTAGCCAGTTTTCCCAGCACCATTTATTAAATAGGGAATCCTTTCCCCATTGCTTCTTTTTCTCAGATTTGTCAAAGATCAGATACAGGAGCCCCCAGATTCATAAAGCAAGTCCTGAGTGACCTACAAAGAGACTTAGACTCCCACACATTAATAATGGGAGACTTTAACACCCCACTGTCAACATTAGACAGATCAACGAGACAGAAAGTCAACAAGGATACCCAGGAATTGAACTCAGCTCTGCACCAAGTGGACCTAATAGACATCTACAGAACTCTCCATCCCAAATCAACAGAATATACATTTTTTTCAGCACCACACCACACCTATTCCAAAATTGACCACATGGTTGGAAGTAAAGCTCTCCTCAGCAAATGTAAAAGAACAGAAATTATAACAAACTATCTCTCAGATCACAGTGCAATCAAACTAGAACTCAGGATTAAGAAACTCACTCAAAACCGCTCAACTACATGGAAACTGAACAACCTGCTCCTCAATGACTACTGGGTACATAACGAAATGAAGGCAGAAATAAAGATGTTCTTTGAAACCAACGAGAACAAAGACACAACATACCAGAATCTCTGGGACACATTCAAAGCAGTGTGTAGAGGGAAATTTATAGCACTAAATGCCCACAAGAGAAAGCAGGAAAGATCCAAAATTGAGTTTAATTCTTAATGCTTTCTTCATTGCCACCACCTTACACTTTTCTGTTCTCTATTTGGCCTTTGAAAATTTAGGTTATTATCTTAAAATTTTCTCCCTCAGGAATTTGTCTTTCTTGACTTCATTAACTTACTAAAATTAGTTCTCAGAATTAAATATGGCCAATAAACTTCGCAGGGCATATGCAAATTTACAGGCATGTATAAAGACATCTTCACTGGTTATATGAAATTTTCAAAAATACCAGTAAGTAATTGATTCAGTTAATTCCTATGAAAATAGATCTGTTATTTTCCCATGGTTCCAAAGCTTTAAGTAAAGAACTAGATTTCAAAACATTTGTCAAATTTGCACACTATTTTACATAGTCAACATTATTTCCCTCCCCCTTAAGCTGACACCAAGTAAACCTATAAAAAATAATATATAGAGATAAATTATAATGGTGATTATAGAAAAAAGGGGGAATTTAGCAATTTCCAAATTAATCAAGTGTTAAATCAAACTTTATAACTCATGTCAATATCTGCTTTGTCTTTGATTGATTTGTCTTGTGTGTATATATATGCTTTGGTAAAATTAAATAGATAATCACAAACTCTGCTCTTACTTTTTCATATTGCAAAAACCGCAGTCCAAATGAAGTAAATCAATAAAATAAACTATAAAATAAAGTTTGTGTATGGATTACAAGCATTCAGGACATAGATATATGTACTAGTCAGGGTTCTGTCTCTAGAGGGACAGAACTAATAGGAGATATACGTATATACACACACACACAAAGGGGAGTTTATTAAATGTTACCTCACACGATCACCAGGTCCCAAAATAGCCCATCTGCAAGATGAGAAGAAAGGAGAACCAGTCCAAGTATCAAAACTGAAGAACTTGGAGTCCAATGTTGGAGAGCAGGAAGCATCCAGCATGGAAGAAAGATGTAGGCTGGAAGGCTAGGCCAGTCTCTCTTTTCACATTTTTCTGCCTGCTTTACATTTTAGCCACACTGGCAGCTGATTAGATGGTGCCCACCCAGATTAAGGATGGGTTTGCCTTTCCCAGCCCACTGACTCAAATATTAATCTCCTTTGGCAACACCCTCACAGACACAACCGTGATCAATATTTTGCATCCTTCAATCCAATCAAGTTGACACTCAGTATTAACCATCCCAAGTCCACCCCTTATCAACTTGAACCCATGCACATCTCCTGAGATCATACATAATCTTCAATAAAAACAATAATAAGCTCATAATTATGCCTAACATAAAACAACTATCCTTTGTACTATGGGAAATGCACCAATCCCAAACCCAAATACTATTATGTAATGTTAACAATACATAAATGCTCATATGAAATCAGTATGTCTTATGTCACATGATAAAGCAAAAAGGAAATAAAATGATATTTTCTTAGTACAAGTGTACAGATGCACAAACATGTTTTTAACAAAAGAAGCTGGAAATACTCATGACAATTACAGTCCTCGTTTCTGCAGCTGGTCATGTGTTTGCAGCTGGTATTGATGACTACCTTCTGCTACTACCCATTCTGTATTCTCTTTGCCTTCAGCATGCACCTCAGCAGGTCATGGCTTTTTCCTGGTGGACTGACCCAAACCTTCACTCCTGAGGGGTCTGGGCCATTTGTAGTCCTGCATGGATTGGGCTGTTGTAGTTTCCCATTGACCTTAATCACAAGGCATAGTAATATTAAGAGATGTCCTAATGGATTTCCTGTATTCCATGCATACTCTTCCTTGCCTCCATTGTGGAGTAGTAGACTGATTTCATCTTGATAGTCCAGATCAATCACCCCAGCCAACAGTGTAACTCCCTTCTTAGCCTGTTGACGTAAATGTAGGTAGGAGGATCCCAAAGTGTCCCGGTGGCAATCTTAACTTCCATGTAATTAGAATTGTCATTGTTTCTCCTGGTGGCAGCATTCCTCCCTCTGAAATGAAGACCTCTAGGCCAGCAGAACGTAATGTGGCAGGAACAGGAAGCAAAAATTTTGCTAGTGGATCACTAGGGGTGATGGTGAGTGGTGCCACTTCCACTTCTACCCCTTGATTCCTGGACCTGTGAATCCTGGCTGTGGAAGAAACAGTACCATATATTGGACACCGATTCAGAACATACACAGCGTTCTGGAGAACTTTGCCCCAGCCCTGCAAAGTATTGTCACCTAGTCAGCATTGTAATTGTGAATTCAAAAGGACATTCCGCCATTCTATCAATCCAGCTGCTTCAGGATGATGGAGAACATGGTAAGACCAGTGAATTCCATGAGCATGAGCCCACTGCTGCACTTCTTTAGCCATAAAGTGAGTGCCTTGGTCAGAGGAAATGCTGTGTGGAATACCATGACGGTGGATAAGGCATTCCGTGAGTCCACGGATGGTAGTCTTGGCAGAAACATTGCATGCAGGATAGGCAAACCCATATCTGGGGTAAGTGTCTGTTCCAGTGAGGAAAACCCTCTGCCCTATCCATTATGGAAGAGGTCCAATATAATCAAACTGTCAGCAGGTAGCTGGCTGACCACCCCTAGGAATGGTGCCATATCAAGGGCTCAGTGTTGGTCTCTGCTGCTGAAAAATTGGGCACTCAGCAGTGGCCATAGCCAGGTCAGCCTTGCTGAGTGGAAGTCCCTGTTGCTGAGTCCATGCATAACCTCTATCCAAGCCACCATGGCCACTTTGTTCAAGGGCCCATTGGGTGATGACAGGGGTGTCTGGGGAAAGAGGCTGAGTGATGTCCATAGAACGGATCACCCTATCCACTTGATAATTAAAATCGTCCTCTGCTGAGGTCACCATTGGTGAGCAATCACATGGGATACAAATATCATTACAGTTTTTGACCACTCAGAGAGGTCCATCTACATATCTCTTCCCCAAATTTCTTTGTCACCAATTTTCCAATCATGCTTCTTCCAAATCCCTGACTATACAGCCAAACCTTTGGCTATAGCCCATGAATCAGTATATAAACACACACCTGGCCATTTCTCCTTACATGCAAAGTGCACAACCAGGTGCACCGCTTGAAGTTCTGCCTATTGGGAAGATTTCCCTTCACTGCTGTCCTTCAGGGATGTTGTAGAAAGGGGCTGTAGCGTTGCAGCTCTCCACTTTTGGGTGGTGCCTGCATATCTGTCAGAACCATCTGTGAATTAGGCCCTATTCTTTTCTTCCTCTGTCAACTGATCACTGGGAACTCCCAATGGGGCCATCAGTGCAGGCTGTAGGGGAGAAGGCAGGGTGGCAGGAGTGGAGACCATGGGCATTTGAGACACTTTCTCATGTAACTTACTTGTGCCTTCAGGACCTGCTCAAGCCCGGTCACATATATACCACTTCCATTTGATGATGGAATGCTGCTGTGCATGACCCACTTTACGGCTAGATGGGTCAGAAAGCACCCAGTTCATGATAGGCAGTTCAGGTCACATGGTTACTTGATGACCCACAGTCAAACATTCAGTTTCCACGAAAGCCCAGTAACAGGCCAAGAGCTGTCTCTCAAAAGGAGAGTAGTTATCTGCAGAAGATGGCATGGCCTTGGCTCCGTAACACTAGAGGCCTCTGCTGTGATTCACCTATGGGGGCCTGTCAAAGGCTCCAAATAGCATCCCTATCTGCCACTGATACCTCAAGAACCATTGGATCTGCTGGGTCATGTGGCCCAAGTGGCAGAGCAGCTTTCACTGCAGCCTGGACCTGTTGGCAGAGCCTTCTACTGTTCTTGACCCCACCCAAAACTGGCAGCCTTTTGGGTCACTCAATAAATGGGCCAGAGTAACACACCCAAATGAGGAATGTGTTGTCTCCAAAATCCAAATAAGCCCATTAGGCATTGTGCCTGTTTCTTGGTTGTAGGAGGGGCTAAATGCAGCAACTTATCCTTCACCTTAAGAGGAATATCTCGACAGGCCCCATACCACTGGACCCTTAGAAATTTTATTGAAGTAAAATATTTTACTAAAATTCCCTGAATTTTAGTCAGATTTATTTCCCATCCTCTGGTATGCAAATGTCTCACCAATAAGTTCAGTGTGTTTGCTACTTCTTGCTCACTGGATCCAATCAGCATAATGTCATCAATATAATGGACCAGTGTGATATTCTTACAGAAGTGAAAAGCAATCAAGATCTCTCCAGATAAGATTATGACACAAAGCTGGAGAATTGACATACTCCTGAGGTAGGACAGTAAAAGTATGTTGTTGGCCTTGCCAGCTAAAAGCAAATTGCTTCTGGTGGGCCTTATGAACAGGAATGGAGAAAAAGGCAATTGCCGAGTCAATGGCTTCATACCAGGTACCAGGAGATGTGTTAATTTGCTCAAGCAATGAAACCACATCTGGTACAGCAGCTGCAATTGGAGTCACCACTTGGTTAAGCTTACGAAAATCCACTGTCATTATCCAAGAAACATGTCTTCTCTACAGGCCACATGGAGAGTTGAAGGGGATGTGGTGGAATCACCACCCCTGTGTCTTTCAAGTCCTTTATGGTGGCACTGATCTCTGCAATCCCTCCAGAGATGTGATATTGTTTTTGATTTACTATTTTTCTAGGTATAGGCAGCTCTAATTGCTTCCGTTTGGCCTTTCCCATCATAATAGCCTGCACCCTACCAGTCAGGGAGCCAAAGTGGGTGTTCTGCCAGCTGCTAAAAATGTCTGTGCCAATTATGCATTCTGGCACTGGGGAAATGACCACGAGATGAGTTCGAGGACTCACTGGACCAACGGTAAATCAGACCTGAGCTAAAACTCCATTAAATACCTGACCTCCTTAAGCCCCTACTTTAACTGGAGGACCACAATGATGTTTTGGGTCCCCTGTAATCAAAGTCAGCTCAGAGCCAGTGTCCAGTAGTCCCTGAGATATCTGATCATTTCCCTTTCTCCAATGCACAGTTACCCTAGTAAAAGGCTAAATGTCTCCTTGAGGAATGATGGGAGAAAGATTTTTTGCATACATTGTCAGTTCCTCAAGAGGAACCAGGCTCTCCTTCATTCAAGGGGTTCTGGGTCTGTAAACTGACTCAAGTCTGAAAATTGATTGAGGGGCTCTGATTCTCTGTTTTCCTAATTCAAATTAGTCTTTTGTCCATTTGACCTAGAAGTTTTCTGCTTATATCAATTAAGTAGAAATGCAGCAGGCTTCCTATGAATTTCATTTCTAGAAACACCGTGATTCATTAGCCGATGCTAGAGCTTTACACGAGTCAGACTATTCTGATTGCTGCTTTGTCTCTGCTGTCTGTTATGACAGCTATGACCATCTTGCCTTTGACAGTTGAGTGCTGCCACTTGGCTCCTGCCACCTCAGGACCCAACTTTTCCCGTTGTATTTAAAATTTGTAGTTGAGTGACTGCAGTTCCCAGTTTTAGATCTGACATACAGACTACAGCAATTACAGGGCTCTTCAGAGATGCAGGTGCTGCTCTCAAAAATCTATTTCACAAGGCATTTGTCAAGGATATATCTTCTGGACCTTCCCAGCTGGGATGAGTAGGTCTAAAGTGACTAATCCACTCTGCCATCTTAATCTTCCTAAGCCTTTGGATCCCTTCCTCTACATTAAACCAAAGGAGATCAGGCATTTCCAGCTCATTCACAGTGGGCCATCTTTTAACCTGTATTTCAGCTAAACAAGCAAATAAACGATTAGAACCTTTTTTAATTCCCTGAGCTGCAACATTAAATGCAGAGTCCCTACTTAGTGGGCCCAAATCAATAAATTCAGCCTAATCCAACTCTAGATTCCTTCCACCATTATTCCACACCCTTAATATCCATTCCTATGCCTATTCTCCAGATTTCTGTTTATGTAAATTCGAAAATTTAAGCAGTCTTTTTAAAGTGTAGCATACCTCCTCATGGGTCACCCTCTCAATCTCACCTCTAGGGGTCCACCAGGACTTTAGTTATAGGTCTAGGTGCAAACAGGGGTGTTGGGGGTGGCTCCTGAAGAGAATTAACATTATTTTGCCTGGTAACTGCCTCAGGGGAGGCCATCACTGTTGCCTCAGGAACTTCAGGGTTCAACTCCTCAGACAAAGGTGGAAAGGCTGATGGCAGCATGAGTGGGGAGAGGATGTTGCCACTACTGGGGATGAGGAAGGTATTCTGGCAAAAAAGGTTGATCAGCATTGACAAACTCAGCATCCCTCACTTCATCAGGGTCCTCCCACATGTCCCCATTCCAAGTTGCAGGGTCCCATTCTTTTCCAATTAATGCCCTCACTGTAACAGTAGACATCTGGTGACACTGTGCATGCCTCTTTAGTTGCAGGTCAGCCACTTTCATGATAAAAGCTTCTGTCTGTTTTTCCACAATTTCGGCTCTTTCTCTACAGGAGATAATACTCTCACTCAGGGCAATCTTAGCAGATTTGAGGCTCAGTATCTGCTTCTGAAGCTGGGAGTTAGAATCCTTGAGTTCATCATTTTATTTCATCACTTTGTCCACTGAAATTTGGAGCAACCAACCAGCTTCATTATGTTCGTTGGTTCTCCACATATGGTTAAAAGTTTTATGTACAGGGTCACTAAACTCCTTGCCTCTCACAAGCAGTGACTCAGGAGTGTCAAATGCATTTATTTCGCATAACTCTCTAAACAATTTATGCCAAGGACTATCAGTGTTCTCCATACTATTAGAAGTAGAGTCCTTTTTTTGAGCATTCTTGGGTCTAATCATATTAAGCAGCCAACTCCAGAAACTCCCAAACCAATGAAAGAACTCCACCCTTAATATTCTGCTCCTCTAGTACCACTCCTGGTGCCAAAATCTGTATTAGTCAGGGTTCCTTAGAGGGACATAACTAATAGGATAGAAATATATATTATCTATTTATCTATATATCTTTCCCTCTCTATATATTTCTATATATATCTATATATCCTCCTATACATAATATATACAAAGATGTAGGCTGGGAAGCTAGCCCAGTCTAGTCTTTTCACATTTTTCTGCCTGCTTTATATTCTAGCCACACTGGTTGCTGATTAGATGGTTCCCACCCAGATTAAGGGTGGGTCTGCCTTTCCCAGTCCCCTGACTCAAATGTTAATCTCCTTTGGCAACACCGTCACAGACACATCCAGGATCAATACTTTGCATCCTTCAATCCAATCAGGTTGATACTCAGTGTTAACCATCACAATATATTACTGACAAACTTAAATGTATACCTACCACTACTTCGAAAGCAACAAGTTCTGTCCTCAACAGCCAATCATATTTTTAACAATTAGGTAGACTGACTTAAGTTATTACAAATACAAATATAGTTGATCTTATTCTTTTTTATCTAAAACAATTCACTTCACTGTTAGCAAGAATATTTAAATAAGCTAATTGTGTTTTTTAAGCAGTAATTAATTTTGCATATACAATATCCAAATTACATTAGTTTTATACAGAACACTGCTTTCAAGAGATCAAAGGATTTTTCTAATGTAATGTTTAGCAATGTTTGCAAAACCCACTAAATTTTATAGTAACTAATCCTATTCTAGTTTGAAGGCTAGAAAATACCAGTTAAGCATAACTTAATTGCCTCTCCTTTTGTTTGGTTAACTCTTTAACACTGTGGATTACCCAGACTAAACATGAGGCCTAGGGTATTTGTTGAGAAAAATAAAATAATATAAACACAATCTAACTTTTTTTTGATGGTTTTTGAACTCAGCCTCTCCTGTACCTTTATGCATCAAGGGTGTAGATGGGCACCAGCCTCTGCCTCGTCTCAGGTCTTGGGACAAGGTCTGGGGGTAAGAGAAGCTGAAAGGAGATGAGCCTTGGAGGAACAAACCAAATCTCAGTCGAAAAAAAATCTTTAGCTTTTTAATTTTAAAATATATCCTCAGTTCCTCTTAGAATGATAATCTTTTTTTCCTCTTATCATTGAAATTAATTATAAAAAAAGTAACTTTTTGGGGAACAGTTGTATGAAAATCATCAATAACACAAATTTTAATCATCAGAAGTTGAACAACTAAAGAAAATGAGAAACATGTCTCTTCTGAAATTGAGGTAAAAAAACTGACTAGTTCATTAATTTGATCATTTTAACTTTAAAATATTTAAAATATTATAAACTTTTAAAATGTAAAGTGGGTGTTCAAAATCTTAATTCATAAGGATGTTGTAGAAATGAAAAGCAATTATATGAGAAAATATTGGCAGAATGGCTGGCACCTGGTCAGCACTAGGTAAATTGTTGAATGTTATTACTAATGAAACACATATTTGCTGGACAATTTGACAATTTACCTTGGTGAAAGGTGTTGGGAATTGCTGTGCAAATGGAACTTCTTTTTAACATATAACAGGTTTAAAATCATGGAAGGAGGTATCTTTAAAGTCAGATTTATTTGCCATTTAATAAAAGTAAAAAAGTAAATATCACCAAAGTTGTGGTGGCCAACAAGAGGAAAACAAAGATAGAGAGAGACAGAGAAAGAGAAACAGAGAGTAAGAGAGAGCAAGTGGCCAAACAGGTGTGGAGGCTCCTGCCAATATGCTGTATTCCAGGCTGGAGGCCACTTGGAATCTTGAACCCAACATGTTATTTTACAAAGAGTTTTTAAAATATGCACAACCAGTAGATTTCCCAAGCACTTCCATTTTCAGCACAATCCACTTACAAAAACCTGGAGAGAAAAGAGTTAGGTATAGTCTTTTAGTAAAACTAAAAATAGCCACTAATAAAATATTAACAAGAACAAATCTATGTGAAATGCAAACAGCAATCTTTCAGTAACACAGGCAGCTTTCCATGGTAAAAGAAGGTGAACAGAAAACAAAAATTCATGGAAATCAACAGTACTATAGGTACTCCTGAGCATCTCTATACCAACATTTTTTTGAATTAAAAGAATGTTTCCTTTTCCAAAGTATGAATTCATGATGTATTGTGTTTATTATTTTTGCCATTTTTGCAAAAATTAAAAGACAAATGTCTTATGAAGACATTTCTTACTTTTAAAGACAATTAAGTATTAGAATTTGAGTGTTTTTTAAAGTTTGTCATCCTTAAGGTAGATGGAGAAATGATACATTGAGTTAATCTCTCTTTGTGCCTCTTATAAACTCGGCCTTTTTATCTACATTGTCTCTAATCTCCTAATAACATAAATTAATTATTCTATCTACATTTTATAGATGAGCAACCTGAGGTTCAGCGAGATTAAGAAGTCTGCTTCTGCATATTTTAACAAATCAAATACTTAGTATTACAACATAATGTTTGTGGCATTAAAATATATATTAATTCCAATGTGTATTGTTGTTTTTACTATGGAAATGTAAGTTATTTTATTTGCTTTAACTATCATTAGTCAACATAAAAACAGATTCAAATATTAATATCTGATGGTGATATTTTTCTAGATAATTGTAAAAGAAAGATAAAGTTAGTTTCCTGATTTGTTCCATTGAATGTTTATTACTTTATAAATATGTTATTATATCTCAGTTATATAATAATATATTCATCATAGATTACACAGTGACCAAAAAGGAAAAAGAATGACCCTAAATCCATTAGCCTGTCATGATGTCTATTTTCCATATTGAAAACAGTTTTTATAATAATTTGGAATCTGATCTTTAAAACTGAACAATATGTTATGTACCTTTTCTCTGTCAGTTTGTGCTCCAAATAAGTAGTGTTACATTTTAGAAGAATCCTTTGTACAAACAAGTATGAAGGGGACCTTGAATAGGTACAACAATAGACCTAGGCCTGTTCTGGTTGAAGCAGGGGAAAGCAGAGGTGTGCCTACCAGGGTAGCTTCTCACCCTCACTCCCCAACAGCCCCTTGAAGCTCCTCTGTGGAACTGGGCTTCCATGGAGAATGCTTTAAAAATCCTTCTTCTGCATCATTTCCTCTAATGATGCACTATGATTCCATTTGACTGGATATCCACTAAAGTATTTTAACAAAACCAATCACTGTTTTGGGGTGGGGTTTGAATAATAAAAATCACAACAAAAATCATTACTGAACAGAAAAATAATAACTGTTTAATAACCACTTTCAAAAGAAAACCTAAATTAAAGATTAAAGCATCCCTATAAACAACCATTATTACTACTCCCATATCTCAAATGAAGAGACTGTAGCATAGGAAGGTATATTAACATGTTTAACATTTCAAGTCTGGTAAGTAAAGGAGTCAGAATCAGGAATTAATACTATAAATAAAATATCAATAATTTTTTGTAGCTAAGACCTATTTAGATATAATTTATTATATCTTAAGCAAATATCTAGAAATACAAGCCATTCTTAATATATGAGAATATTGATTTCCTATATCCAATCTTAATGGATATTTATATAATAACACAATATGTTATCATTACCATAAAATATTTTCCAGCTTGATTGGTGAAGATGACATATTATTATTTTATGAAATAATAATATGAATTGAACATAATACAAGAAAAATATTAAGTGAAAACACACAGTGTAAAGGAAGCATATTAAGTTCCACAATATATTATATCATGTAATCTTTATAACTGTCAAATCTAGAACTCACACTCATAAGTGTTCATCTATGAATCCCATGCCCTGAACCATTAATGTTTTATGAATTTTTTGATGAGTAACATTGCACATGTTACTATGTTTATTATCTAATTACATTTTAATTTTATGATTTGCTAATTTGTCCTAGATCATTTTTTATTTGAATTTTTGAATTCTTATTGATTGCCAATACTGCTCATGTATGAAAATTAAGTTGTGGAATATATAACAAGTGTAGTTTTTACTTTTCCTTTTGCATTTCCAAAAAATAATGGGTTTTTTTTGGCATAACCATTTTAGATTTTCACCTTGTCAAACCTAGCTCTCCCTATATTCTGTAATGGTGCACGTAGTTGTTATGGTAAAATTATACAAATATGTCTCATGATTTCATTTGACTAGATTTATGATTTAGCTTTTTAAATTAAATCATTTATATGAAATTTATTTTGATATGTAGTGTGTAGTAATGGCTTAGTTTAAAAAATGATTTCCTGTTTGTATACATTGTACTGGGTATATTATCCTTTTGTTTTTGTTCTATTTTCAGTTTTGTCTATTCTAGCACCAGTAATGTTTTATTTACTGTATTTTAAGACTACAGTCTATTATCTACTAAGGAAAACTGTACTTAGTAATTGTTTCAAAATGTTCTTGTCAATGCTTTTCTATGTCATAATTCCAGATGAAGTTTAGAATCAATTTGTTAAATTATAAAAATTTTTCCTTAGCATTTTGATTAAAAATTTTATTTTATTCTATTTACTTATTATTATACTTTAAGTTCTCAGATACATGTGCAGAACGTGCAGGTTTGTTACATAGGTATACATGTGCCATGGTGTTTTGCTGCACCCATCCACCCGTAATCTACATTAGGTATTTCTCCTAATGCTATCCTTCCCCTTGCCCCCCACCCTTCAACAGGCCCTGGTGTGTGATGCTCTCCTCCCTGTGCACATGTGTTCTCATTGTTCAACTCCCACTTATGAGTGACAACATGTGGTGTTTGGTTTTCTGTTCCTGTGTTAGTTTGCTAATAATTGTGGTTTCCAGCTTCATTCATGTCCCTGCAAAGGACACGAACTCATTCTTTCTTATGGTTGCATAGTATTCCATGGTGTATATGTGCCACATTTTCTTTATTCAGTCTAACATTGATGGGCATTTGGGTTGATTCCAAGGGTTTGCTATTGTGAATAGTGCCGCAATAAACATACGTGTACATGTATCTTTATACTAGAATGATTTATAATCCTTTGGGTATATACCCAGTAATGGGATTGCTGGGTCAAATGGTATTTCTGGTTCTAGATCCTTGAGGAATCGCCACACTGTCTTCCACAGTGGTTGAACTAATTTATACTCCCACGAACAGTGTAAAAGTGTTCCTATTTCTCCACCTTATCTCCAGCATCTGTTGTTTCCTGACTTTTTAATGATTGCCATTCTAACTGGCATGAGATGGTATCCCATTGTGGTTTTGATTTGCATTTCTCTGATGACCAGTGAGGATGAGTTTTTTTTTTTTTTCATGTTTATTGGCCACATAAATGTCTTGTTTTGAGAAGTGTCTGTTCATATCCTTTGCCCACTTTCTGATGGGGTTTTTTTTTTTCTTGTAAATTTGTTTAAGTTCCTTGTAGATTCTGAATATTAGCCCTTTGTGAGATGGATAGATTGCGAAAATTTTCTCCCATTCTGTAGGTGGTCTGTTCATGCTGATGATAGTTTCTTTTGCTGTGCAGAAGCTCTTTAGTTTACTTACATACCATTTGTCCATTTTGGCTTTTGTTGCAATTGCTTTTGGTGTTTTAGTCATGATATCTTTCCCCATGCCTATGTCCTGAATGGTATTGCCTAGGTATTCTTTTAGGGTTTTTATGGTTTTAGGTCTTACATTTAAATCACTAATCCAGCTTCAGTTAATTTTTGTATAAGATGTAAGGAAAGGGTTCGGTTTCAGTTTTCTGCATATGGCCAGCCAGTTTTCCCAACACCATTTATTAAATAGGGAATCCTTTACCCACTGATTCCCTTTGTCAGTTTTGTCAAAGATCAGATGGTTGTAGATGTGTGGTGTTATTTCTGAGGCTTCTGTTCTGTTCCATTGGTCTATATATCTGTTTTGGTACCAGTACCATGCTGTTTTAATTACTATAATCTTGTAGTATAGTTTGAAGTCAGGTAACGTGATGCCTCCAGCTGTGTTCTTTTTGCTTAGGATTGTCTTGGCTATACAGGCTCTTTTTTGGTTCCATATGAAATTTAAAGTAGTTTTTCTAATTCTATGAAGAAGGTCAATGGTAGCTTGATGGGAATAACATTGGATCTATAAATTACTTTGGGCAGTATGGCCATTTTCACAATAGTGATTCTTCCTATCCAAGAGCATGGAATGTTTTTCTGTTTGTTTGTGTCCTCTCTTATTTCCTTGAGTAGTAGTTTTTAGTTCTCCTAAATTTTAAAATAATATTTTAATCTTGGAAGAGTGACAGCTTTATGTAAGGGTTCACTTTGATGAATACTATCCACAAGGGACACATTCTAAGACCCTCAGAAGATGCCTGAAACTGAACCCTGTATACACTATGTTTTTTCCTGTACATATATATCCACAATAAAGTTTAACTTATTAATTAGGTACAGTAGGATATTAGAAGCAATAACTAGTAATGCTATGGAATGACTAAAACAGTATCCTGTGTAAAATTTCATGGATAGAAGATTTGTTCTTACTGCTAATTTTAGCAACATCAGCATATGATTTTTTTCCTTATTGAGAACTTTTACCTTTTCATTTAAATGAAGTACTTGATGGCTTCTTTTTGAGATATTTGAATTGCCAGAATCACTACTTTTGCACTTCAGGGTCCTTAATGAAGTAAAATAAGAGTTACTTAAACACAAATACTTCAATACCCGGGACAGTTGATCTGATAAATGAGACAGCTACTGAGTGGCTCATGAGGAGGCAGTGTCTACAGGTGAATCCACTGGACAAAGGGATGTGTCACAATTCAAGGTGGGATGGAGCAGGTGGCACAAAATGTCATCACACTTCTCAATACCATGTGCAATTTAAAACTTATTAATTGCTGGCCGTGTGCCATGGCTCACGCCTGTAATCCCAGTACTTTGTGAGGCCGAGGCAGGCAGATCACGAGGTCAGGAGATTGAGACCAGTCTGGCTAACACAGTAAAACCCTGTCTTACTAAAAATACAAAAAAATTAGCAGGGCGTGCTGGTGGGCACATGTAGTCCCAGCTTCTCGGGAGGCTGAGGCAGGAGAATGGCGTGTACCTGGGAGGCAGAGCTTGCAGCAAGCTGAGATGGTGCCACTGCACTCCAGCCTGGGCAACAGAGTGAGACTCCACATCAGAAAACTTATTAATTGCTTATTTCTGGAATTTTCCATTTAATATTTTTGTTATCAAAATACCTGGGGTTTGGTATAGGTCCTGCCGTTTGCCGCATAGAAAGTCAATGACTGAGATGATGAGTCTGCCAAGGAAAAAGGCTTTTTCAGATGCTGCAGCTGAGGAGATGGGAGATCAGTCTCAAGTCCATCTCCCTGACCAACTAAAATTAGGGATTTATATAGCAGGGGAGAAATAGAACTATGTATGGGAAAACAGGAATTCAGGAAGGGTAAGGAAGCAGTCCTGATGAATGAGGGGCCTGGCATCTCATTGGATGGGATAATCTGGGAAGTTTTGGTTCTTTAACACTTTTTGAGAGGCCTGGGGGTCCTTTACTGAGGAAGGAGCTCAGATAAAACAAATGGGAGTTTTAAGCTTTTAGACGAGAGTGGTCAATTTCTATGTTTATTAAAAACAAACTGTGTATGTATGGGGGTATTGGGTCAGTTTCATTTTTAGGCTATAGTTGATTATAGGTAACTGAGGAGGGACTACAGGCATACCGAAGAGATAGTACAGGTTTGGATCCAGACCACCACAATAAAGCAGATATCACAATAAAGCAGGTTATACAAATTTGTTGGTTTCCCAGTGCATATAAAAGCTATAAGTGCATCATACTGTAGTCTATTATATGCAATAGCATTATGTATAAAAAATACATGCCTTGGGGCATGTGACTTAAGCCTGTAATCCCAGCACTTTGGGAGGCTGAGGCAGGTGGATCACCTGAGGTCAGGAGTTCAAGACCAGCCTGACCAACGTGGTGAAAACCCATCACTACAAAAATACAAAAATAAAATAAAATTAGCTGGGCATGATGACAGGTACCTGTAATCCCAGCTACTCCGGAGGCTGAGACGGAAGAATCACTTGAACCCGAGAGGCAGGGGTTGCAGTGAACTGAGATCGTGCCATTGCACTCCAGCCTGGGCAACAGAGTGAAACTGTGTCTCAAAAAATAAATAAATAAATAAATAAAATAAAATACATGCCTTATTTTAAAAACACTTTATTGCATTAAAACACTAACAATTATCTAAGCCTTCAGTAACTCCTATCTTTTTTCTGGTGGAGGTGTGCCTCAATGTTTATGGCTGCCAGCTGATCAGGCTGGTAGTTGCTAAAGGTTGAGGTGGCTGTGAAAATTTCTTAAAACAAGATAACAATGAAATTTGCCCTATTGATTGACTCTCCTTTTTAAAAAAATATTTCTCTGTAGCATGTGATGATCTTTGATAGCATTTACCTACATTTAGAACATCTTCGAAAATTAGAATCAATTCTCTTAAACTCTGCTGCTTTATCAACTGAATTTATGTGCTATTCTAAATCCTTATTATTTATCATTTCAACAATGTTTACATCTTCACCAGAAGTAGAATCCATCTCAAGAATCCACTTTCTTTGCTCATCTAGAAGAAACAACTTCTCATCCATTTAAGTTTTATCATGAGATTGCAGTAGTTCAGTCACACCTTCAGGCTCCGTTTCTAATTCTGGTTCCTTTGCTATTTCTACCACATCTGCAATTACTTCCTCCACTGAAGTGTTAAGCCCCTCAAAGTCATCCTTCAGGTATGGAATCCATTTCTTCCAAATTCCTGTTGATGTTGATATTTTGACATCTTCCCCTGAACCATGAGTGTTCTTAACAGCACTGAGAATAGTGAATCCTTTCCAGAAGGTTTTCAATTTACTTTGCCCAGATTCATCAATGTAATCACTATCTATGACAGCTATATCCTTATGAAATGTGTTTCTTAAATAATAAAACTTGAAATTTGAAATTACTCCTTAAGCCATGGGCTATTGAATGAATATTGTGTTAGCAGGCAAGAAAACAACACTAATCTTTTGTATATCTCCACAAGAGCTTTGGGTAACCAGGTGCATTGTTAATGAGTAGCAATATTTTGAGTGGAATATTTTTTCTGAGCAGTAAATCTCAACAGTGGGTTTAAAATATTCAGTAAAACATGCTGTCATCCAGACTTTGTTATTCTATTTATAGAGCACAGGCAGGGTAGATTTAGCATAATTCTTCAAGGCCCTAGGATTTTCAGAAGGTAAATAAGCATTATCTTCAACTTAAATTCACCAGTTGCATTAATCCTTAGAAAGAAAGTCAGCGCCTGTCCTTTGAAAATTTGCAGGCATCGACTCCTCTTTAGCTACAAGAGTCCTAGATTAGATGGCATTTTCTTCCAATAGAAGGCTGTTTTAGCTACATGGAAAATCAGGTGTTTCATGTAGCCACCTTCATCAATGTCTTAGCTGGATCTTATAGGTCACCTGCTGTAGATTCTACATCAGCACCTGCTGCTTCACCTTGCACTTTGATGTTACAGGGATGGCTTCTTTCCTTAAACCTCATGAACCAAACTCTGCTAGCTTCAAACTTTTCTTAGGCACCTTTCTCTTCTCTCTCAGCCTTAATAGAAGTGAAGAGAGTTAGAAACTTGCTCTGAATTAGGCTGTGGCTTAGGGGAATGTTGTGGCTGCTCTGATCTTTTATCCAGATGATTCAAACTTTCTTTGTATCAGCAATAAAACTGTTTTGCTTTCTTATCATTTATGTGTTCACTGGAGTAGCACTTCTAATTGTCTTCAAGATCATTTCCTTTGCATCTACAACTTGGCTAATGGTTTGGCACAAGAGGCCTAGCTTTAAGTCTATCTTGCCTTTCAACATGCCTTCCTCTCTAAATTTAATCATTTCCAGCTTTTGATTTCAAGTGAGAGACATGTGACATGGCTTGGCTGTGGCCCCGCCCAAATCTTATCTTGAATTCTAGTCTCCCACATGTCTTAGGAGAGACCCAATGGGAGGTAACTGAATCATGAGGGTGGTTTCCCCCATGTTGTTCTCCTGATAGTGAGTGAGTTCTCATGAGATCTGATGGTTTTATAAGCAGCTCTTCCCTTTTTGTGTGGCACTTCTTCTGGCTGCCTTGTGAAGAAGGTGCCTTGCATCTGCTTTGCCTTCTGCCATGACCGTGAGTTTCCTCAGGCCTCCCCAGCCATGCTGAACTGTGAGTCAATTAAACCTCTTTCCTTTCTAAATTACCCAGTCTTGGGCTCTTCATTATAGCAGTATGAAAATGGACTAATATGGCTGGGTGTGGCGGCTCACACCTGTAATCCCAGCACTTTGGGAAGCCAAGGCGAACGGATCACATGGTCAAGAGATGGGGACCACCGTGGCCAACATGGTGCAACCCCGTCTCTACTAAAAGTACAAAAATTATCTGGGCGTGGTGGCACACACCTGTAGTCCCAGCTACTCTGTAGGCTGAAGCAGGGGAATCTCTTGAACCCGGGAAGCGGAAGTTGCAGTGAGCCAATATGGCACCACTGCACTGCAGCCTGGTGACAGAGCGAGACTCCATCTCAAAAAAATAAAAAAAGAAAGAAAAAAAAAAAGAAAACGGACTAATATAACATGCAAACTTTCCTTTCGTTTAATCACTTGGAGGCCACTGTCGGGTTATTAATTGACCCAATTTCAATATCGTTGTGTCTCAGAATATGAGTTCTGAGAAGGAAAGAGATGAGGGGACAGCTGATTGGTGGAGCCCTCAGAACACGCATGATATTTATTGAAGAAGTTCACCATCATATGGGGAAGGTTCCTAGCTCCCCAAGACAGTTACAATGGTACAATCAAATATCACTGGTCATGATTACCATAGAGCTATAATAATAATAAAATTTGAAATATTGAAATAACTAATAAAATGTCACACAGAAACAAAAAAGAGCATATGTTATTGTAGTACCAATAGATTTGTTTAATGCTCAGTTGCCCCAAACCTTCAATTTATAAAATTATAATATCTGCAAAGTACAATATAGTGAAGCACAATAAAACAAGCTATGCCTCTTCTGTACTTCACACGTTATTTTTACTTTTATCTCTCTTAGTAAAATATTACATTTTCTATTATATATCTAATGCCTATTTCTTCTAGTTTTTTATTTTTGCATGCTTTTGATAGCATTTAAGACTTTTACACTTTTTTAAACAAATCACCTCACAAACTTGATTTATTTTATTTTTCCTTCTTTCCTTTCATTCTTTCCTTTCTTCTTCCCTTCATTGCTTTCTACCTTCTTGTTTCTTTTCCTTCTTATACAATTTTCCATGGATACTCTTAAAGGCAATGATTATTATTTACAGTAATATAACGTGTTTCTTTTTCTTGCCATATTACATTTCTTGAAGCTTTGTACTATATTGATCATGTACATATATTGATCATGGGGCCACCCTTTCCCATCTTTCCACAACAAGGGAAAATTTGCCAACTTGACTCATAACCCTCCCTGTTGGAAAATTACATAATCTTTCTTAAGGAGTAACATGTAATTTTCACAATTCAGTGCAACCAATCTTTGGGCTTTCTGAAATCCTATCTTGCTTATAGTTGTAACAATAAAAAATAATATTCTTTCCCTTTTGAGTTTTAATGGGGGGTAGCAGGTAGTAAACAGTCAAAAGGAAAGAACAGTCCAATAGATTGGCAAATATATAGAAAATTATACTTATAATATTAGTAAAATACCAGTTGGTGGAAAATTCAAAACAGTTTAATTTCTAAAACTACCTTGGTTCTGAGTGCTGGTCAAATATTAAATATTCATATTGATATCAAGCATTTCTATATTCCTTGTATATTTATTACAAATTATTCTATAATTCAATTCATTATTTTTTGATACTAACTTTGCATTTGAAATGGATATGCTTTATTATGTTAGAGCTTTATTTTTGCTAGCTGCACACTGAGGATTTATTGGGTCCTACTATGATAACTAAAAGGATTTTCTTCTTTGACCTATGTACATGATGCTAAGCTTCCAGAACATTGTATCATTATGGAAACCCTGAAACAAATTTTGTTTGGTTCTAGGGCATTATTCTTTAATGTGTTGCAGGAATCAATTTGACACTAATTTATTTGAGATCATTGACCTCCTATTCATAAGTAAAATTGAGCTCTGATTTATTCTTATGCTCTGCTTTTTGGCTTTGGCAGTGTTATGCTATCCTTGTAAAATAAATTGGAGAGATTTTCACTTCTGGCCTTGATGAGGTAGCTGGCACTATATTTGTCTTCCCACTATAGGCAAGTAGAAAACAAATAAAACAAAACAACAAATATAAACAAACATTTTCTCACACCAGATCATGGGCAATGAAGGATTGTAATTCTTGAGAGGAGAGGAAATGCCTGACATTCTGTCTAGATAAATTTTCTGAACCTTTACACATGAAAAGCAAACACAAAGCACAATGGTTTCACTGAGCTGAGAGAAAAAAAATTAGGGTTTAGGAATGCTGTGACAGCTGGAATTTGTAAGCCAGTGTCTCAATAAGAAGCTATATAGATAAAAAGCTCTTTAAATCTGCATTTGAGTCTTCTTGACTCTTTTGCCAAATATCGAAGCTCCTCTTGCACAGTAAGACTATCCCAAAAAGAGCAAGAAATAACTACTAGAGATCTGTAAGCTAAAGCATTATTAGAGATAATACATTGCTGAGAGATATTGGAGATAGCAACAAAGTGGAGAGAGCTTGTGGAACACACAGGACATCCAACAAATGACCCAGAAGGGAAGAAAAAAAGAAGTTACAGGACTAAACTAGTCCCATAGTAATGGCTACTTTAGACTCATGACAACAAAAATTAGAAACAAGCCTCTAAAGGACCAAGCTTATTAAAGTAACTGAATGACCGGACTAAATATATCTTGGCCGGGCACAGCGGCTCATGCCTGTAATCTCAGCACTCTGGGAGGCCAAGGCGGGTGCATCACCTGAGGTCAAGAGTTCAAGACCAACCTGACCAACATGGTAAAACCCCATCTCTACTAAAAACACAAAATTAGACAGGCGTGGTGAGGGTGCATGCCTGTAATTCCAGCTACTAGGGAGGCTGAGGCAAGATAATCACTTGAACCTGGGAGATGGAGGTTGCCGTGAACCAAGATCACTCCACTGCACTCCAGCCTGGGCAACAAGAATGAAACTTTGTCTCATAAATAAATAAATAAACCAACCAACAAACCTCAATATTCATGAAGTTAGGGAACTAAATCCAGATACTGAACAATGTAAAAATCAGTAAGTTCAGTATCCAAACAAAAAACTAGACATGAAATAAAGCAGAAAAATGTGAGCAATAACTAGGAGGAAATAAATCTCAGAAATGGAAGAGACAGTGGGATTAGCAGATAAAAACGTTAAAATGAATAATTTGGAAAAGATATACAAAGCTGGAGAAATTCCAGCCCATTATTTCAAGATTTACTATCAAGTTACAGTAGTCAATACAATGATTTTGAAATGAGGATAGATAAATATATCAATGCATCAGAATAGAGAATTCAGTAATATGCCCACATACGATGGTCAACTGATTTTCCAAAATTTTATTTTATTGTAGTAAGAATACTTAACATAAGATGTAACAAATGTTACCCTCTTAACAAATGTTTAAGTTTACAGTGTCTTGTTGTTGACTGTACACGCAACATTGTACAGCAGATCTGTGGAGCTTATTCATCTTGCCTAACTGAAGCATTATACCTATTGATAATAACTCCCCACTTCCCCCTTAACACAACCCCTTAAAAGTACCATTCCATTCTTTGATTCTATGAACTTGACTATTTTAGACACTTTATGTAAGTGGAATCATGGAATCATGCAGTATTTGTCTTTATGTGACTGACTTATGTCACTTAGCATAATGTCCTCCAGGTTTATCCATGTTGTTGCATATTGCAGAATCTCCTTTTTCACATCTAAGTAGTATTTCCTTTTATGTATATACCACATTTTCTTTATCCCTTCATCTGCTGGTGGACATTTATGTTGTTTCTACATTTTGACTATAATGAACATGAGAGTGATAATGAACCTTTATACTGTTTTCCATAGTAGCTGCACCATTTTTGCATTTCCACTAACAGTGTGCAAGAGTTCCAATATTTTTACATCCTCAATGACACTTGTTTTTTGTATTTTTGATAATGAACATCCTGACAGGTGTGAAATGTTATCTACAGAGTGAAAAGACCACCTATAGAATAAAATATAGAATAAAAGAATATATTTGCAAACCATAAATCTTATAAGGGACTAATCTCCAAAATATATAAAGAACTTCTACAATTCAATAGAAAAAACTAATAACACAATTAAAAAATGAGGTAGGGACTTGAACAGACATTTCCCCAAAGAAGATGTACAAATGCCCAACAGGTATATGAAAAAATGCTTAACATCAGTGTCACTTGTCATCAGGAAAATGCAGATCAAACCCAGAATGGTTGATTGATGTTTAAAAGCAGGTGCTGAAATAACTGAATAAAGAGAAGTCAGTCTTTTCAACTAATGATAGGAGGAGATATATATGTCTATATGGTGAAATAATGAACCTTGATGCTTAAACGATCATATACCCCCATATTAACTCAAAGTGGAGATGCACACACACACACACACAGACACACGCACGCGCACACATACACACACACACTCTAAAACTCTAGATGAAACAGAAAAAAATCTTTATGACCTTGGGGTACCTTTCTTAAACAGGGCAGTGAGAGGAAAAATTATAAAAGAAAAAATTGATAAATGAGATTTCACTAAAATACTTATCTTATTGGAAAGACATCACTAATTAAATGAAAAGGCAGAGACTGAGACTAACATAAGGAAAGCAGCTGGCTCAAGTGTCTATTTGATTTCATATACATATGACACAAACACATTCCTCTTATACAGCTTATTTAGTTAAGCATTCAGGAAAAGGAGATCAGTGATTAAAAGATATATTAAAGTCAGAATGAGAGGAAAAATAGAAGAAAAGAACAGGTTTAAAAGGAATACAGAGAGAAGAGATATGGACTATCCCACACTTAGGGGTGACATATTCATTCTCTCCTGTGACACGGGTTTCCTTATATTCCTATGAGTCACATCTGTTGCAGATGACTTTTAGATGCCAAAATAAAGAACAATGAAATTTTAAGACTGACCCATAGTTGAATATTGACATTTCAACATAAAGGTTGTGTAGGACATCTGCCTAAGAGAATCTTGATAGAGATAATTTTAACTCAATTATGGTTATTCTTCATTCTCTGTTTTACTTCATTGCTTTCAAAATGAGGAAGTGAGATATTATCTTCCTCCTCATCAAACATATCAAGCACCTACAAAGTATAAAAGATGTTTCATATATGAGATATAGTGTAACTGCTAATTACAACTCTGATGATTTAAAAAGACAATGAAAAATGTCTAGTCTTTCTTAAGATTCCGTTTCTCCTCTTACTGCTTTTTCTACTTTGAACTTCCGAGAGACAGACTATAAAATTATTTCAGTAATTATACTTCACAATGAAAACTATACCTTGAGATTCTGACCTCTCATTCTTGGGAAAATAGTATTGAAGTGTAATGAATAGATTATAATATCAAGAAACCTTTTCTATATGAACTAAAAATACTTCAGTGATAGACTTATTTAGGTCATGTTAAACTTATTTCTTTTGTTATAAAGGATTAAAAATTGGAAAGTGTTTCCCAGGGACTCTTTTCTTAGATGTGATTTAAAATGTTATATATTTCCATATTTGTGAAATAGTTTAATAACTCTGCTTAGGGGCGAAACAATGAGCTAAATGACTCTATGACAATATCCAAATTTTCTCACTCTTCTTAACTACTTTTGTAATGTCAAATTTGCATATGTGAAAGATAAATTCTTGCCATCATTCATTTAATGTTGAGATCAGTAAATGCTAATTATGGCATATATATATATCTGAAATGTATATAAATATATATATGTCTGATATATAGAAATATAATTATATTTATATATAAATAATTATATTTATATATGATAATTTATATATTAATAATTATATTTATATATAATAATTTATATATAAATATATATTTACTATATATAATATATTATAAATATATACATATATAAATTTATATATAATAAATATTATATATTTATATATACATATAATATATAACATTATATATATCAATATAAAATATAAATATAAATTATATATCAATATAAAATATAAATATAATTAATATAAATTATATATCAATGTAAAATATAAATATAATTTATATAAATTATATATCAATATAAAATATAAATATAATTTATATAAATAAAATTATATGAATATAATTTATATGAATATAATTTATATAAATATAATTTATATAAATATAATTATATAAATATAATTTATATAAATATAATTTATATAAATATAATTATATAAATATAATTTATATAAATATAATTATATAAATATAATTATATAAATATAATTTATATAAATATAATTATATAAATATAATTATATAAATATAATTATATAAATATAATTATATAAATATAATTATATAAATATAATTTATATAAATATAATTATATAAATATAATTATATAAATATAATTTATATAAATGTAATTATATGAATATAATTATTTCTATAAATAAAATTATATGAATATAATTATTTCTATAAATATAATTATATGAATATAATTTATATAATTTATAATTATATATTTATATCATTTATAATTTTATATAATTTATAATTATATATTTATATAATTTATAATTTTATATAATTTATAATTATATATTTATATAATTTATAATTTTATATAATTTATAATTATATAAATATAATTTATATACATATAAATTATATATTTATGTATAAATATATATTTATATTTTTATATGTGTATATATATGCCTGATATATATATTTATATATATTTCACATATATACATAGATTTATATATATTTCACATATATACATATATTTATGTAGATTTCACATAGATACATATATTTATATAGATTTCACATAGATACATATATTTATATAGATTTCACATAGATACATATATTTATATAGATTTCACATAGATACATATATTTATATAGATTTCACATAGATACATAAATTTATATAGATTTCACATAGATACATATATTTATATAGATTTCATATATACATATATTTATATAGATTTCATACATATACATATATTTATATAGATTTCATATATACATATATTTATATAGATTTCATATATACATATATTTATATAGATTTCATACATATATTTATATAGATTTCATACATATATTTACATAGATTTCATACATATATTTATATAGATTTCATACATATATTTATATATATTTCATATATATTTCATATATATTTATATATTTCAGATATATAGTTATATATATTTCATATATATTATATATATTTCAGATATATATTATATATATTTCAGATATATATAATATATATTTCAGATATATATAATATATATTTCAGATATATATATTATATATTTCAGATATATGTATATTTATATATATTTCAGATATATGTATATATATTTCAGTTATATGTATATTTATATATATTTCAGATATATGTATATTTATATATATTTCAGATATATGTATATATATTTCAGATATATGTATGCTTATATATATTTGAGATATATGTATATTTATATATATTTGAGATATATATATTTATATACATTTGAGATATATGTATTTATATACATTTCAGATATATGTATTTATATATACATTTCAGATATATATTCATATATACATTTCAGATATATATTCATATATACATTTCAGATATATATTCATATATACATTTCAGATATATATTTATATATTTCAGATATATATTTATATATATTTCAGATATATATATTTATATATATTTCAGATATATATATTTATATATTTCAGATATATATTTATATATATTTCAGATATATATATTTATATATATTTCAGATATATATATATCTGAAAGGCTTCAAACTAGAATTAGTCTGCTAAAATCTGTAAGACTTAGAAAGGTGAGATAATCAAAAAATAATCTTGGTTTATATGTTAGACAGTTTTTTTTCTTTCTGTACATCTTGTTTTAAAACGTTTAGATTTGAGTGTACATATGTAGGTTTGTTATATAGATAAAGTCATGTCCCAGGGGTTCATTGTACAGATTGTTTTATCACTCAGGTACTATGCCTAGTACCCACTAGGTGTTAGCTATTTTGTTAAGTCAAAATCTCTTGTTTAAAGGCTTGTTTTAATTTGTGGGACTAAGTCCAGTACCCAATAGATGCTAACTATTTTGTTAAGTCAAAATCTCTTGTTTAAAGGCTTGTTTCAATTTGTGGTACTAAGCCTAGTACCAAATAGATGTTAGCTATTTTGTTTAGTCAAAATCTCTTGTTTAAAGGCTTGTTTCAATTTGTCGATTTTCACAAATGCAATTTAAAGCTGTTTTCTTTTAACTTATAGTGACTATTCTAATATAACAAGAGAAGTCTGTTTAATCAACATTTAAAATAATATTTTAATGACTTATTTAATATTTAAGAAAATGAATAATTCTTTTAAATATCATTAATTTGGGCTAATTTATCCACTACTCTTCCCAAAGCAATGTCTATATTGCAAATGAAACCAATAATTAAGTTTTACCTTATATTCAATGAGTATGTGTAATTAATAAAAATGTTTTAAAGAAGAATGACACTTTTTATATAACTTTAGTTATATTAACATTCTTTTTATCATTTCTGGTTCTCTTTGTTCATTCTGTGTATTCCAGTTACTATCTGGGGTCATATTCTTAATTTAAAACTTCCTTCTACTCGCCACCTTTTTGCTATTATTGGCAAATGTGTCTCATTTCTGTATGATACAGGCACAAAGACATATTATATCCTATTGTTTTATTTAATTGCTTTTTGAATCAATTAAGAGGATAAAGAATAAAAATACATGTGTATACTGTCTTTTATAATTACATAATTACCTTTTCTGGTGCTATTTATTTGTACAAGCATTCAAAATACAAGAGCATTTCAAAAAATTGCTGGAAAGACAGAAGTAAAAGATAAGAATATAAAACTTTATTTCTCAACATAAATGTCATCAAATGAAAGACAATTTTGTAAGTGATGATGCTAGCCATTTAGTACATCCCTAAAGAACTGAGGGTCCTGGGAATTTAACCATGTCAATGTCATCTTTTTTATGTTATGTTACTGAAGAAAACTACATACCCTTTACAGATTTTTTTTTAAGACTAGGAAATAAAAGGAAATCAGAAGAAATCAAATCAGAAATGTAAGGTGCATTCCTAATGATTTCCCATTGAAACTTTCACAAAATTGACTTTTTTGATGAGAGAAAGGAGCTGGACCATTTGTAGTTGTGAAGAACTCTCTAGTGAAGATTTCCCGCACATTGTTTGCTAAAGTTTTGTCTAACTTTCTCAGAACATTCTCAAAATAAGCAGACGTTATCATTCTTTGTCCATACAGAAATTCAACAAGCAGATCGTCTTGAGCATCCCTAAAAACTCTTGCCATGATCTTTTCTCTTGACTGGTATGCTTTTGCTTTGACTGCATGACTTCCATTTGTTTGTTTTGTTTTTTATTTTTATTTTTTTGGAATACTTTGCGTTTTGTCTTCAGAATTATACTGGTAAAGCCACGTTTCACTTTCTGTTGCAATTCTTTGAAGACGTGCTTCATAATTTGATGTCACTTTTTTATAATTTCTGTTGATGCCCTACTCTTGTCTGAAGCTGATCTGGGTGGTTTTGGTAATCATCAAGTGGAAAATTTGCTCAACTCTATTTTTTTAATGAAAATTGTGTAATATGAACCAATTGAGATGTTTATGGTGTTGGCTATTTCTGCTGTTAATCATTGATTCTTTTCAATTAGGGCAAGAACAAGACGTAGTTTTTTCTCCCAAGTAAAGGTGGATGTCTGTCTATGTGGGCTTTTTCTTCAATGTCATCTTGTTGTTTCTTAAAATAAGTTATTCATTTGTAAAACTGTTTATTTCTTTGAGACATTGTCTTCATAAACTTTTTGTAAAATATCAAGGATTTCATTATTCTTCCACTCAAGCTTCATATTAATTTGATGTTTTTTTCTTGCTTCAATTTTGACAGAAAATATATTGCTCTGATAGGCGCTTTTTTTCAAACTAATATCTTATTTTTCTTAGTTCCTCGAACTTGATCCTGTTCAGATATGTGATAAAAAGTTAGTACGAGTTTATTTTGTGGAAAAAAAATGAAATCTATGCACTGTTTCTTTCATAATATGCATTTTCATGAACATTTTGAAGTCCTCTCATACTTAATTTTGGCCTGAAGTATTTTCTTTAATATTTAAGATGGGTCAGCTAGTATCAAATTCTCTGTTTTTATCTATCTGGGAAAGTGTTTCTTTTTTGTTTGTTTGTTTGTTTTTGAGACGGAGTCTCGCTCTGTCCCCCAGGCTGGAGTGCAGTGGCACCATCTCGGCTCGCTTCAAGCTCCACCTCCTGGGTTCACGCCATTCTCCTGCCTCAGCCTCCCCAGTAGCTGGGACTACAGAGGCCTGCCACCACGCCCGGCTAATTTTTTGTATTTTTAGTAGAGATGGGGTTTCATTGTGTTAGCCAGGATGGTCTCAATCTCCTGACCTCATGATCCACCCGCTTTGGCCTCCCAAAGTGCTGGGATTACAGGCATGAGCCACCGCACCTGGCCGAAAGTGTTTCTTTTACCTTCATTTTTGAAATATAGTTTTGCTGCATATAGTATTTTGGGTTGTTTTTAAAAAAAATTTTTTTAACTTTTGGGCACTTTGCGTATGTTAATCCATTGCTTTCTAGTCTTCATAGTTTCTGATAAGTAAACTCTAAATAATTTTATTGTGGTTCCCTTGTGAGAGGTCAGTTTTCATTTATTGCTTTCAAAATTTTCTCCTTGTCTTTGGCTTTCAGTAGTTTTATTTTGATGTTTTTATTTGTGAATTTGTTTGTATTTATCTTATGTAGAGTTTATTGAGATTCTTGGATGTGCAGATCATTGTTTTGTAATAAATTTCTGGAGTTTTCAGCTATCACCACTTTGAATATTTTGATCTCTTCTTTTCTCTCCTCTAGTTCTGTTAGTCCCATTATGCATATTTTGTTGTGTTACTAGTATCTCCCATTTTTTCTGAATCTTTGTTGAGTTTTCTTCATATTTTCCTTCTTCAAATTGCATGATTCTTATTTTCTTGTTTTCAAGTTCACTAATTCTTATTCCTGCCAGTTCAATTCTGTAGTTAAGCCCTATCGTGAATTTTTTATTTCAGTTATTACAGTTTTTAACTGCAGAATATCCATTTTGTTCTTTTTAAGATAATTTATATGTCTTTATATTCTTTGCTTGAGGAGTAATTGTCATCATACTTTACTTATTTAATCACATTTTTCTTTATTTATTGAATATGTTTATAATGCCTGCTTGAAGTCTTTTTATGATAAATACTATATCTAGTCATTCACAGGCAGTTTCAGTTGTGTTTACATTTTTCAGTTTATGGGTCATACTTTTTTATTTCTTTGGCTATCTCATAAATTTTGTTGGAAACTGGACATTTTAGATGATATAGCAACTGTAAGTACTAACTCTTCATGTTCCCCCACCTGCCACTTGTTATTTGTATTTGCTTGTTTGTTTAGGAACTCATTAGATTATTTTAGTGAAGTCTGTTCTACTCTCTCAATAATAGGCCTTTGATGTTACTGTCATTGGGCACCCAGAGCCACTTTGGGATGATAATTGTTTTTTCAGGGTTTTCTTTTCTTTAACTGTCTCTTTCTCTGGCCACATCCTACTAACTGCTGGCTCAGTGTTCCAGGGACATAGACTCCTCTGTATTCTAATACAATCAAATGAAGTTTCTATAAAGAAACTTTCAAAAAATAGTTATGGTGATTAGTATTTGAGATTTAGTCTGATCCCAAGAAGGTTCTCTGGCAAATGAGGCAGCCAATAATTTAGCCTTTATTTTTAGTGAATTCATAAATCACTTTCCAATCTTCTTTCACCACAACTTCCATTGCTTTAGAAGGCACACTTAGGCTTTGATTTCTCCACATACTATTGCAAGTGGAGTTTGTTACTTTTGGAAGAGATCAGAAGCTGTTTGTTTTATGACTTTCTTCTCCCTTCCCACCTCTTACACTCACCACCCACTCTACCAGGCACCAGGCTTTAGTAAAATTATTGGTTCATATCTCTGGAGCTGGGGTTAGGGACAATGGTGCATATCTCTCTGAGTGACATCCCTGCTCTAGGAACTAAGTGCTAGATGTAGCAGGGGAGAGAGGCAGTAGCATCAGGTCTTCTCAGCTTTCATCTGGGGAATGGTGCCACTGCCTTATGAGCCTGGGAAATGGTCATTAGAGACTGAGAATTCTCAGTAGTGCAAAGTTCGAGATAGAGCTTCCTTCCACCCGTGGGATCTGGACAGAAAAAGGGAGCCAGAGCAACCTCTTACCCAGAACTAGGACTCAGCTACATGTAGGGCAGGATAAGAAATGTTGACAGCCTGACTGTCCTAGGAAGGTAGTTCTCCTACTGGGAGGTGGGAGAGAGGGGCCCCTGAGTTCTTTGCTGCATCAGTCTGTGGTGGAATTTCTGGCTGACTGAGCTGGGATGGGATAGGGAGGAAGTAATCTAAGTTCAAATACCATAGACTTGACTGTTAGTGAATGTTAGTAAATGTCCTTGAATAGATACTTCTTCATTGGCTATGTGCCCTGAACACCATTCCTAGACATTTTAATTGGTGCTTTTATTAAATAATAATTTTCACTAACTTCACTAGGAAGTGAGTCCAAAAGGCTTCTTATGCAGTCATACCGAAGACTGTTCTTCAAGAAATGTAGTTTCTTCTCTTTCTTTTACATTTTTGAATAATTTTACTTTTTTGAGTAATTGCCTCTAATGTCTCATTAACTTGGTCTTTTTAAAAAATATGGCATGAGTCATTTGTCACCACTCATATGGTCTATATCATTAACTCCATCTTCCTTATTTATTTGGAACAGTACATTAAAAGATTATATTAATTAAGAAAATCAAATAGCTTTATAAGCATCAAAAATTAATGTCAGCATCATTACTAAGAAATAAATGGTTAAAATGCAGTAATATCCTTGTTTTAGAGGTCCATAGAGGCAAGTATGTTTCCAATAAATGTTTAACAGTCTCCATTAAGCTCTCTTAGCACAATAAAATCATTTAATATTGCTACAATAATTAGTCTTCTAAACAACAGAGTGAGCCCAAGTAGGATTGATCACTTGCCCAGATTTAGCAATACAGCCCCAACATTTTGATGATTCTTACTAGAAACAGAAGTCACCATCATACACCCTGTTGCATAGAGAATAATAATGTCAAGAGATTATCAATTTTTGGATACTCATATTATTTGAGACAATACCATATCAAGCATTAGATGAACTATTTCAGCCCAAGTACCCATAGAGAATCAACACACTGCCAAAAAAAATATTTTTCTGTAGCTAACCTAGCATGAAAAGCACAGAAATAAAATAACAATCCAAGCTGGCATTGTTACTGCTGCAGTCACTTGGATGATTATGGGCTTTTGAAAGATGGACATATTTTGACCATTTCAATCATAGAAGATATGGTCAATTGACTTGTAGAAGGGATAGAAATGAACTTTCAGATTCACTGTTCTATTTTTACCAAACTATAGGACAAAAAAGCCATTTATGACTAATCAGAGTTTTGAGATTATTTTATGTACATTTGAGTGCAAATAGTCTATTATTATGGAACTTAACTGAAGCTACTTTTGCAAAACAAGGTTTTGAATTTTATGTAGAAAAATAGATAAAGTTACAATAAAAGCAAATTCCCTAATAGTGGCCACCTCTTTCCTAAAGCAAAATGGATTTTAAAATCTCTCTTTGCTTAAACCGAACCAATGCCAATTAGACCCAGAAGTAATAATGTAAGTTCATATTAGTTTTGAAGCCGAGGTAATTTAGAGGAAAACATCAAAAGTCCAATGGATGTTAATAATATTCTTTCACTAATGACTTAGACGTGCACTGATGACTCTCAGGGAAATGATGCAGAGCAGTTTTCTGAATCTACAATATATCACACAGAATACTCTTCAATATTTCACCCAACCTTATTTTCTGTTGTTGTTTTTTTTTCCTGAGTCTTAGTATTTGTTTTGCATATTATATTTTTATTTATCTGAAAAACTTTGCATCTTTTCTAAGAGATGTTTGCACCTCTTCTGGAAATGTTTTGTTATTTATAGCACCTTACAACCTTTAAAAGTTGGAATAATTAACTTGAGAAATTCTTCTCTTTAGTGGCTAACGGCCTGGATTTTTACCCCCCATCATGAACAAATTAACCATCTCTTTGAAAACCAGGTAATGATTTTTAAAATGTGCAATTTAAAATTTCAAACCATATAACCATTTTACTCCCAGAAGCTTCACTGTCAGTGACTTAGTAAAACCATCATTAATCACAAGATAAGCTACAGTCATGTGGTGATTGTAATTTGGTCCCACGGAACCAAAGACAAATGATATGGAATACTATTAGCAATGATAGCTTTAATGTAGACATTCATCATGGACTCAGGTTCATTTGATATGACTTTAGGATAAAAATAGGAAAATTGCCTCACTATTGAAATTTCTATTATTATTAAATCATAATTTTGGCAAAATTATACAAAATAAAAGTACTAGAGTTTGTGTTTTTCAGTTTTTCACTATCAAAAGACAAAATTGCAGGGAGCTTTGAAGAACCCAAATGCAGTGCAATTAGAATAGTGAATGCTGAACAGTTGTTATCTATCTAACTGCTAATAATATAATCAAAAGTTTTGGCAAGCTGTCTATTTATAGGAGTCGCAAGACTGCTCCAGCTCATCAGAACAGGTAGACTGCTAACAGAGATTAAGAGACACACACATGCACACATACACACACACAGACACAGATTCATCAGTGACATATTTTATTGGTCATAAATGTCTTTAATATATTGTATTATAATCTCTTAAAGCAACAGAATGGATTTTTTTAGGAAAAGATCCTTGTTACCTAATTAAGTTCTATTCAGTTGTCATATTAAAGAAGTTATTTAGATTTGCAAGGACCTACACAATTACCATTAAATACTTTCCCTGTAGGAAATCCCTGAGACGAAATGAATGCAGAATTGAAAGTGTGATTGCAGTTCACAACTGAGAATAAATATTGACTATGACCTGCAGCCTTCTCCTACGGAATATTTGAGTTAAGCTTTAGTTCTTCATGTGGAAAAAAAGTCAAATCTACTACAGATGCTTCTTGACTGACAATGGGCTACCTCCTGATACACTCTTTTTAAATTGAAAATATCATAAATGGAAAGAAATGCATTTAGGTCAGGTGCAGTGGCTCATGCCTGTAACCTCAGCACTTTGGGAGGTAGAGGCAGGAGAATTGCTTGAGCCCAGGTGTTTGAGACCAACCTGGGCAATACAGAGGGATCCCTTCTCTACAAAAAATTTTAAAAAAATAGATGGACATGATGGCACGCACCTGAGGGCCCTGCTACTTGGGAGGATGAGGTGGGAGGATCGCTTGAGCAGGGAAGGTTGAGGCTGCTATGAGCCATGATCCTGCCACTGGACTTCAGCCTGGGTGACAAAGTGAGACCCTGTCTCAAAGAAAAGATAAAGAAAATGCATTTAATGCTGGCAACACAGCAGGTAGACCCTGAGTTAGAAGGGTTCTATTTATAACTTTTTGACTTTAAAATGGCCCAAAAGCAATAAGCATTCAGTAGAAAGCGTAACCCCATTTTCAGGCATAAGGAGCTCCTTGATTTATGGCGGGATCACATTCACAATAAACGTAAATTTGAAAATTTTTAAATTGAGCCATCCTAAATAGAGGACCATCTGTAGTTTAGGAATAAATTCAGACAATGCCGTTGCATTCTTTCTTATGGTATTTTATTTCATGTATTCTGAATACGTCTGTCATCTGGGCCTACCTGTGTAGCTTCTTCAACTACACCTGCCTCTGCCTCTGTAAACTTAGTTATTTTCTTCCCAGTGTTCTTTAGTTGAATTATTCTACTGTACTCATACTCTCAACAATTAAAGGTAATTCTGTGGCCCACATCAAGTAAATCTGCTAATAAACCATAAAATATATCTGCAAAGTCCAAAATGATATCTGGCTCACCAAATCTTCTGGTCTTTGACATTTGGATTCAATGGGAGAAATAAAAATGATGCTAATACTTTATTTTCTTAAATATTTAAAAATATGTAAATTCCATTATTCAGAAAGTGTCTCAACATTTCAGTTGTATTGGTGCTGTATATCTGCATACAATGTTTCTGTTTAATTTTCTATGGACCTATTTATATTGGATTTGGTTTAATTTTATCTTTATTTTGCCTGCTGATTTCTTTGGTTGGATGGAATATTCTTTTTTTCTTTTTTACAGTTAGGGTCTCACTCCGTTACCTAGACTGGAGAGCAGTGGTGCGATCATACCTTACTGTAACCTCAAATTCCGGGGCTCAAGCAATCCTCCCACCTCAGTCTCTTGAGTAGTTAGGACCTTGTCTCTACAAAATATTCAAAAATTAGCTCGGACTATGTTGCCCAGGCTGTTCTTGAACTCCTGGTCTCAAGAGATCCTCCTACCTCAGCCTCCCAAAGTGTTGGGATTACAGGTGTGAGCCACTATGTCTAACCTGGAGAGAATATTCTTTAGTTCTTGGGTGCTCTGAAGGATAAATGCTACATTTTCTTCAATATGTATCTTGAAATAGGCTCCATGATCAATTCTCAACATCATGAAAAGATTGTTTCAAACACCTACACTACAGAAAAATTCATCTTTTATAAATTGAAAATGGAAACATTTCCATGGCAAAAGAACCTTGAACTGAAGGTATCTAATTTGGAATTTGCTTATAGAATCTGGCTGTCACAGGAGTATAAAAGATTAGCTCCTACAAGCCACAAGTTTCTCGTGATGATTGCAACAAATTGACTGCAGACTGACTGCAGACATGCTAGACTTCAGATTTTATGATCTTTAACACAATATTTACTTTTTACAAAATATATTGTGGGCACTGTATTAGCTCGTTTTGCTAGGGCTGCCTTAAAGAAGTACCACCAATTGGGTGGCTTAGAAAAGAGAAATTTATTTTTCACAGTTCTCAAGGCCAGAAGTTCGAGATTAAGATACCAGCAAGGTTGGTTTCTACTGAGAGCCACTCTCCTTGGCTGCCATCTGTCTATGCCCTCACATAGTCTTTGGTCTGTGTGTGCACATCCTGTTGTCTCTCTGTGCGCACACACACACGTGTGTGTCTTTCTGTGTGTCCAAATTTTCTCTTCTTTTAAGAACATCATCAGATTGGGTTAAGGCCCACCCTAATGGCCTCATTCTAACCTAATCACCCCTTTAAAGACCCTATCTCCCAATACAGATTGAAATGCTTGGGACTAGAAGTGTTGCAGATTTCTGATTTCAGATTTTGGAATATTTTTATACACAAAATGAGATATCTTAAGGGATGAGACCATACTAAATTTGGAATTCATGTATGTTTCATAAACACCATATAAACATAACCTAAAGGTAATTTTATACAATATTTTACATAATTTAGCATAGAAAACACAGTTTTGACTGCATTTTACTGAAACCCATCACATGAGGTGATGTGTAGAATTTTCCACTTGTGGCATCACGTCAGCCTTCAAAAAGTTTTGGATTTTGGAGCATTTTGGGTTTCAGAGCTTCAGATTAGAGATGCTCAACCTGTACAGTGGCATTCTGAGGTGCTGAGGGAAAGGGCTTCAACATATGAATTTTGCAGGGATGCAATTAAGCCCATGACAGGCACCTACAAAGTAGCAATGGGAATTTAGCTCCGAATAAAGTAGACAAAAGCTCTGCTATCTTGGAGTTTATATCATTGTACTTAATGTGTTTAAATTTTCAATTTCCTCAACTGCACAACAACTCAGATTGTTGCTGTGATTATGTTAGATAATGGCAGAGAACAATTAAGATAGTTCCTGGTCCATAGCAAGTCTCAATAAATCATCCTGAGAATTGTAACAATAAAACATGGTGATAAGCATGGGCAGGTTAGATTGAGGAAATCTTCACACTCCTGCTCCCTGGATTTGAAATGAGGTAGTTGCCTTCAGGCAATGACACCGTTGCTGCCCAAGTGCTTTATTCATAGGGCATGAAACATTACTTCACAAAGTCTTACAAATTATTTGACTTCATCACTACAATTACAAGAGTCATTCTGTTTCTGTAAATGATATGAAGATATGTTATCTCTTAAATTCTTTTTGGTTTGCTCTTAAAGAGGGACGTAAGTTTCTAGTTCTTTATATCTAATTCATTGTGCTTGGGTCCAAAGTAAATTGGAACAACCGCCTCTGGTTAACTCTGTTGCAAATTCCTGAGAAATATATTTTCAATATTGTAATATCATCTCAGTTGAAAGAATTGCTTCAACATTGATTCCTTTGGTGACAAACATGTTCTTTCTTAAAAGACTTTTCTTCTTTGTGTACATTCGTTTATTCAACAAATATATATTTTGTGCCTGTTATGTATACAGGCAACGGTCTTGGGCTGGGGATACAAAAGTAAACAAAACAGACAAAATTCTCCGACTTCAAGTAGCTTACACTTAAGTGTTGATTGGTAGAAGTTTTTCTGTGGAAAATACACTATTCATTCACAACTCTCTACTTCTAAGGAACATCATCCATCACTGTAATTTAGAAAGCATGGTGACCTCAACTGCAAAGTATAATGGCATATTTACACTTTTAGTACGAACTTTTATCCTCAAATCCTAATTTAAAATAAGCACTATTGCAAATATAATTTTTTGTCTAGACTCATCCTGCTTTAGATATTTGAACATGACAAAATTCCTTGAATTTACTTTTAGGCAATTATCAAGTCACTTCATGCTAAATCAGGGCAAGTGTATATCTTAAATATCACTGAATTCCTATTTCCAGTTAAGCGGCTCCCTTTCATTATCTTAGCTCAGTTAATTGTCATTTTACTCATGAATTAATCTATTATACACACTGCAAAAAAGATGCTTTTCTGTTTCAAAATTGTCGGTTGGCTTTCACCTTTAACAACCCCCTGCATGCTACATGCTACTATAGGTTCAACAAGATACAGCTTCTTTCAGTTCCTCAAGCAAGACAATGTGCAATCCCAATACTCAACCTTGTTTCAAACAAAAAATTCCACTAGAATTCATTGGTAGATTCTTTTCTCTTTTCAACTTTTTTGTAGTACTGGTTTCTGCATGTCTGTTTCACACACTAGACTTACTACATTGCAAGCTAATAAAGGCAGAGATTATGTATGCCGTATTCATCTTTGTATTCTCAGTTGACAGAATAGTTTCTTCCTCCTCCCAATTGTTTTATTTAAATAACTTTACCCAGTCATATTTTGCATATCATATAATTCACTCTTTTCAAGTATACAAATCAATACATTTTAGTAAGTATATGAAGTTGTGAAACTGATAGCGACAGGAGACAGACAAATTACTAAGCAGACAGGGACGGGTCCCTGGTGAAACTCGACTTTCAAACTGAGCACAGTTTAAAGCCAGAAAACCAAACTGCCAGTTCCAGAGTCTGCCACTGCGGTGAAAACTTCCATCCCTTTCCCCTTTTACTCACTCTCTGTCTCGATTGGTTCCTTCTGAATGATGCCTTTTAACCAATCAAATGGTGCTTTATCGAAGACCCACCCATGAAACACACCTTCACAAATTTAAAACATTGAAATCCTACAAAGTATGTTCTCAGGCCATAAAGCAAGTAGAAATTAATAACCTAAAGAGAGATGGAAAATTCCTAAATATTTGGAAGCAAAAACTACACTTGTAAATAGCACATAGATCAAAATGAAGTTTCAAGAGAAATAAAAATAATTTGAACTAAACAAAAATACATATTAGTAAATATTGCAGGATGCAGCAAAATCAATGCTTAGAGGAAAATGCATAGCATTAAATGCACATATTAAACAAAAGAAAGACTTAAAATCAATAGCCTAAGCTTCTACCTTAGGAATGTAGAGGAAGAATAGCAGACTAACTGTACAACAAGTAAAAGCCATTAAATAATAAGTATTGGAGCTGAAATCAACCAATTCACAAGAAGAAAACAAAAGAGAAAATCAATAAAGTCAAAAGCTGTTTTTTTGAAGATATCAATAAAATTGGTAAGCGTCTAGCCAGATTAACCAAGAAAAAAAACAAAGAAGACACAAATTACCAGTATCAGAAATGAAACCAGAAATGGGGTATTCCAACTGATCTCATACAAATGGAATTTATTCTGTGAATTATTACACAACCAAGTGAGATTTATTTCATGTATGCACAGCTGACTCAATTAAAAAATTTAAAAATACAAACAATTAATACATAAAATCTACTATATCTACAGGCTGTTGAAGGAATAACATATGACCACTTCAATTGACTCACAAAAAGCAACACCCATTGACAAAATCTAACACCCATTTAGGATAAAAATTTTTGGCCAATTAGTAATAGAGTGGAACTTCTTTGAATTAATAATGAACATCTACAATATACTAGAGCTAACAATATAGTTAATGGTGATGTTACCAAAACAACAGGGGTTTGGTCAAGGTCCTGCAGGTTGTTGCACAGAAAGCCAATCACTAATACAATGAGTAATGCCAAGGAAGAAGGCCTTAATTGGTTGTTGCAGCTGAGGATATAGGGCTTCAGTTTCAAATCCATTTCTCCGACCTACTAAAACTATGGGTTTTTGTAGCAGGGAAAAAGTATAATGATATGTAAGAAAGCAGAAACTAGGGAGGTCAAGGAAGCAATCATGATGAATAGGGGTCCAGCATTTCATTGTCTGAATGTGGTGATCTGGTGAGTTTCAGTTCTTTGATACTTTTTGTGAGAGGCCTGAACATCATTTCCTGAGGAAGGAATTAATATAAAACAAATGCAAGGTTCAAGCTTTAAGACCACAGTGGTCAATTTCTATGTTTATCCATATCTATGGGACTATTGGGCCAGTTTCAGTGACAGATTAGATACTTTCCTTCTAAGATCAGGAATAAGTCAAGAGCATCCTCCCTTATAATTCCAATTTAACATCATTCTAGAAGTTCTTGCTAGTGCAATAACAAAATGAAATTAAATATATACAGTTTGGTGATATGACCTGAATGTTTGTGTCTCCTCATATCTCCAAATTCTAATGCTGATGTCATCACTCCCAAGGTGATAGTATTAACCTTGAGAGGTAAATCCTTTGGGAGGTGATTAAGTCATGGGTATGGAGCCCTCATAATTGAGATCTTCATGCCTTTATAAAAAAGGTGCAAGAGAGATCCCTTTTCTTTCACCATGTAATGTTAGAGTGAGAAGAAGGCTATCTATGAGAATGTGAACCCTCACCAGACACTGAGCCTAATGGGTCTTTGATCTTGGACTTCCCAGAACTGATGAAAAATAAATTTCCTTTATTCATAAGTCACCCAGACTGTGGTATTTTCTTATAACAGCCCAAGTAGACCTAGACAGTTGGAAAGGAAGAAATGAAACTGCCTTATATACAGTTGAAATAATTGTCTATGTAGACAACACCAAATACTCTACAAAAGCCTCCCAGGATTAATAAGCAAGTTTGTGGAATATAAGTCCATATTCAAAAATTTCCCTATATATTATCAATAAGCTATTAAACTGTTGACATTTTTAACTAAAAAAAAACTATTTACAATAACTTCCAAAAAGGGAGTATCTAGGCATAAATTTAACAAAATATTGTCTAAGTTCCCTATTCATAAAACTAAAAAAACAAATAAAAGATGTAAATAAGTGGAGTGATGCTCTGTGTTCATAATTATTACCATATGATGAAAATGTCAATTCTTCTCTAACTGATGCACAAATTTAACACAATACCTGCCAAAATCCCAGAAAATGACTTTGTCAATATTGACAAATTACTTTTCAATGTTATATAGAAAGGCACAGTACTTAGCATAGCCAACATAATACTTCAGAAGAACAAAGTTGGAGGACTCACATTGTCCTATTTCAACCATTTACTGCAAATCTATGGTAATCAAGAGAGTATCATATTGATGCAAAAATAGACACTTAGGTCAATGGAACAAAACAGAGAGCTCAGAGATAGATTCACAGATAGGGAGCTCAGAGATAGATTCACAGAAATATAGTCAACTGATTTTTTTGATGAAGGCATGGAAGCAATTCAAAGGTAAAAGGAAAGTCTTTTCACTAAATGATGCTGGAACAATTGAATTTCCATATGCAAAGATATCAACCTAGGCCTATATCTTACATGTTACACAAATTTTATGTCAAAATGGATTATAGAACTAAATGAAATGTGAAAATATAAAAGTTCTAGAATGAAAAATTAAGAAAAATATCTATGTGGTTGGGTTTGGTAAATAACTTTTAGATACACCATCAAGATCCTTGAAAAAAAATAGTCAATTTGAGTTGCACTTTTCTGTATTAGTCTATTTTTGCATTGCTATAAAGAAATACCTGAAACTGGAAAATTTTTAAAGAAAAAAGATTTCTGCAGTCTGTACAGGAAGAAGCATAGTGGCTCCTGCTTGGCTTTCTGGAAAGTCCTCAACAAACTCACAATCATGGTAAAAGGCAAAGAGGAAGCAGGCATGTCTTACATGGCCAGAGCATGAGGAAGAAAGAGGGGGGAAGGTGCTGCACACTTTTAAATAACCAGATCTCATGAGAAATCATTCTTTATACAGTACTAATGGGGATGGTACTAAACTATTCAAGAGAACTCTGCCCCCATGATCCAATCATCTCCTACCAGGCCCCACCTCCAATACTGAGGATTAATTACAATTTGACATGAGCTTTAAACTGGGTGACAGATCCAAATCATATCATTTACTAAAATTAAAAAGCTACTGTTAAGAAAAAAAAATCCTACCTTGTGAAGATACAAAGAAATTGTAAGACTCTACAATGATAAATTAGATAACTTGTGCTAGTTTTTTTGTTTCTGTTGTGACAAATTATCAAAAACTTAGTCACTGCTATAGTTTGGATGTTTGTCTGCCAAACTCCATGTTGAAATTTGATCTTCAAAGTTGGAGGTAGGGTGTAATGGCAGGTGTTTGGGTTTTGAGGGCAAATCCCTCTGAATGGCTTGGTGCCATTCTAGTAGTTAATAGCTTCCTCTCTTATCATGTGATCTCTTCACACACAGGCTCCCCTTTACCTTTCACCATGAGTAGAAGCAACCCGAGGCCCTTACCGGATGCAGATGACGCCAGCCTCATGCCCCTTATAGGCCCCTCAAGCCTGCAGAACCATGAGCCAAATAAACCTATTTCCTTTATAAGTTACCCTGCCTCCAGTATTTCTTTATAGCAACACAAATGAACTAAGACAGTGACTTAAAACAATAAAAATTTATCTTACATTTTGAGAGATCACAAGTTCAAAAATGGCCAGCAGGTATGCATTCCTTCTGGAAGCTCTAGAGGAGAAGCTATTTCCTTCCCTTTTTGAGCTTCTAGAGGCTACTTATAGTCCTGCATGACTCTAACCTTTACTTTCAACATCACATCTACTCTGATTCTGATTTTCCTGCCTTCCTTTATTATGATCCCTTATGATTACATTGGGCCCACTCAGATAAGCCAGGTTAATCTTCCCATCTCAAAAGCCTTAACTTAATCATATTTGCAAGGTCATTTAATGTTCCAGTGATTCAGGTGTCAACATATTTAAGGGCCTTAGTCTGTTTAAATAACCCAAGTAAGAGTGACCAATATATTTAAATAAACAGCTTACTTTAAAAAAGATGTAGAAAAATCATATAAACATATGGTAAAATGCTCAACAACATTTGTCATTAGAAAAGTACAAATAAAAACAATGAGATGGCATTACATACCTGTTAGAATATATGAAATTTAAAAAGGCAATACCAACTGCTAGTAAGGATGTGTAGCAACAGGATGTGGGCATGTGTAGCATTCATTGCTGGTGGGGTACAAAACAGTGTAGGTATTTTGAAGAGAATTTGGTAATTTCTTACAAAATTTCTTACAAAAGGCACATGAGCATAGCCTTACCACATGTGCACACAAAATTGCACATATGCATAGGTGTTTATAGCAGCATTATTCATAATTGCCAAACCTGGAAGGACCCAAGATATCTTTTAACAGATGAATTAAAACAAACTGTAGCAACCCATACTATAGAGTGCTATCCAGCAATAAAAAGGAGAATCATCAAGATACACAAAAGCATGGATGGATCTTAAATGCATATCAATGAGTAAAAGAAGTCAATCTGAAAAGGCTACCGAGTGCACAATTTCATTCATATGACATTCTGGAAAAGACAACACTGTAGAGAAGATAAACAACTTGGTGGTTTCTATTACATTTTTGGTCAGGCTTTTGTCTACCTCAACTGCACTCACTGTCTTGGGCTATTGTAATGTCACCAACAAATTACTATTGTTTTCAGTAATGTCCTGGGGAAAGGCTTTTTATTCATTGGCTTTTGGCTGTTTGTTTTGCAGAGCTGAACCCCAAACTAAATAATTATGAGGCCATGGGAATAAAGATTATTTTCAGAAACGCTTTTGTCTTCTCATACTCTAGGCTGTGCTCTGATAATGGGGTTTTCAACAAAGCTCCAAATGGGAGCTTGGCTGTAAGTGGGTTAGCTTTTATGCCTACCATGCCTCTGATATGGGGAGTAAGGCAGGATGGGTCTATCCCCAAGTTAAAATGTCACAGACCATGCTATTCTGACTGAGGTTTAGTAGTAGTTCTTGAATGGGTGCTTTCCATTCATTCTGTGAACTGGATTGATTTCCACAGTTCTGAAATGCTTGCTTTTTATTATTTTGCCTAATTTTGTTGCCTTTAGGGCTGCAGCAGGTTCACTCAGGTCTTAATTTCCCCATTCCAGAAGGCAATGTCTAACAAGCATAGATCTTACCCTCAATGCATTAATATCCCAGCTAGAGTAGAATGATGAACACAGCTGGGGAGCAGTGGTACAGTAAATTGAAGTAAGAACCTGTGGAAGTGGGAGTTAAATGCCAGTATTAAATATTCAGATTTTACCCCATAAGTAAGAGAAAATCCTCAATATTTAGAATTGAAGGAGTAACCTGGACAATAAGATTCGTCAATAAGTATTCTGGAAATTGTAGATGAATTATTGAAGAATATTTTGATAAAGGCAGGCAAGTTGGGAGACTTCTAAAATATGTAGAAGTAAGCTAAAAATGTCATGAGTTATTTGGGTCAATAGAAATCTAAGAAATTGCAATAAACTGTTATTTTTTTAAGGAACATGATGGAATTTTAAGATTTGCTAATATGTGAGGCAGATAAAAGGCTAAAATCAGAAATGCTTTAAGTTTTTAAATTTGAATGACTGGAGAAATTAATCCATTGATAGAAATAAGAGATTAGTGTTAGGAGGAGGAAAATTTGTTACATTGTTTGAATTTAAACATTGATGGAACATGCAAAAGAGATTTATTTTTTTAAAATTGGAGACAGGTAAATAGAATTCAGTTTAGAGGTTAAAGTCTGCTAACATAGCTTTGTAAATAAATTTCAGTTGAGTACATTTTTTAAAAAGAGATGATTTTTACAGAGAAGTACGTTATAACATACAAAAAATACAGTTTTGAAGGCGGAAATAGAGTGCGAGACATGGATTGTGGACGATTTGCTGAGTGCTATCAAAGGTGTGACAATTTATCGGAAGGATGCTATTTAGAACTTGTTTAATATAGTTTAAAACAGAAATAACAAGTGGATAACCAAAATGGGAGAAAAGGCTAGAAAAGATGCAACACAATTTTTAAAACTTAAGCAGTTTTCAAAGCACTGTTGTGTTATCTTTGACTGGATCCTGGACAGAAAGGACATTAATGGCAAAACTTGTGAAATCCAAATAATGTTTTAAGTTTAGTTAATCATTGTAGTAAGAAAAATAATCTTATTGTTATCTCTTGCTAGTACGTAATCACCTATCTGCTACAGATAATTAGAGTACAAGTAGAACCTCACAGATGAGTCAATGAAGAATTTAGTGTTAACAAATTTTAGGAAAACAGTTTCATTTGAGTTCTCCTATTGTTTTCTTTTCTTGTAGGTAGCGATGTGACATGTAGGGAAGGAAGAATTGAAGTTATTTCAGCTCTGAAGAATCAGAGCTAAAATGTTTATTTCATCAGGCATGGTAAATGTTTTGATAGGCCTCTGGAGAATGAAGCAGTCACTTTTTAAGTATGTTATTTTTTATGGCAGTAGCACTGCATGTACACGGAACACAAGTTACTACTTTTACTAGGAAAGGAAGTAGTGTTTTTGATGTTGTCATTAGATCTATAACTAGAATAAAAACATATAATCATAAATATACTTGGTTCAAATCTATTTTTATTCAGAATAATAAATATGAAATATTTTTTATTCGCATTCAACTTGCTGCCAGTTGAATGTGTTCATAATTTTTTATTAAAATATCTATGTTTTCTCCAGTTTATCATCTTATTGTAGATAAGACATTTTTACATGCAATGAAACAAGCTACTGAACAAACAAGTTCTGACTAATGTAATTCAATATAGACTCTCAGTTCTATTACATCATTGCTGTATTAGTCTATTCTCACACTGCTAATAAAGACATACCCAAGACTGGGTAATTTATAAAAGAAAGAGATTTAACAGACTGACAGTTCCACATGGCTGGGGAGACCTCAACAATCATGGCAGAAGGCAAATGAGAAGCAAAAAGCCTGTCTTACATAGCAGCAGGCAAGAGTATGATCTTTATAAAACCATCAGATCTTGTGAGACTTATTCACTATCATGAGAACAGCATGAGAAAACCTGCCCCCATGATTCAATTACCTGCCACTAGATCCCACCCACAACACATGGAGATTATGGGAGCTTCAACTCAAGATGAGATTTGGGTGGGAACACAGCCAAATCATATCAGTCACCAATGGTATTTTATATTTTAGGTAATAATATTATTAATAATATTGATATCAACTTAAAAAATATCAAATATTATCTTCCTCTATTACATTATCTGAAGATCTACCTCATATAGGTCATAATGTTCCTTAAGCATGGTCTTCATTTTTCCCAAATAAGCAAATAGTGAACAATGTTGGTCTCATTTCATTTGATTGTATTTGTAGTTGACTGTCCTCTCAACTTCCCCTTAAAATATATATTCACAAATTATTGGCTTTAAAAGTAATTATAATAATGCCATCGCTGAAATTTTTTGCTACTTAAAAGCAATATAATGAACAAAACATAGGTTCTTAAATACATGTTTTTTTGTTTTTAAATTCTTGAGATGCAATTTCTAGAATTTGTATTTTTACAATTTGCTAAGTGTACAGTACAAAAATAGTCTGCTTCTGTGAAGAAAACCTCTGCCAAGAACGTTTTGTTTTATCTTTATGAGGAATGTAGATCCCCATTAAAAAGCATATTTTTCATTTCAAATGTTGAATAAGATGATACTTAAAATAATTCAGTTGGTTAAAATTAGATGCTAAGGAAGAAAAAAGCACACACACAAGAGAGAGTATTTTCTGGTTCTATAATACATTCATTTGATTATAAAATATAACTGTTAATCACTTAATATATAAAAAGCCAACTGAGTCTTGACATTCATGTTGTTTTGAGTAATGCTTCTTTCTTCATAAATACAAAATAATATTAAACACATTTTTTCAATAAGATTGTTACATATTAAATTAACCCACCTTTACTTTTAGTGAATGAAAAAAATACTTAGTAGTATGACTTAATTTTCTTCCTGCTACTAGTATGTGATTTTCTTATTTCAGTCCACATACTGCTTGTCTTAAAAGATAACTCACGATATAATTCCATCAAAGAGGATAGTATAAATTCTCTAAATGTTCGTTTTAGATTTAACCATAGCTTTCTCTTTACATTATCTATCCAGCTCTTCTACTGAGGGATTTTGATCTTCTACTCATTGGAGGAAACTTTTCCATAAAACCAAAAGCATAACTCCTATCTGAAATTGTTTATTTCTTCAAAAACATTTATTGTATACCTAAAGCATTCAATTCATTAATAAGGAATCTAGTGATAGGGTTGTTTAATGGGTGAAAAATGCACTTTCACTTTCAAACCAATTGAATATTGTTGTGGTATGAATGCATCCCCCAAAATTCCTACATTGAAATCCTAATTCCCATGATGGTATTAGAGAGTGGGCTTTGGGGAGGTTATTAGGTCATGGGGACATAGCCTTCATAAATGGGATTAATGTCTTTATAAAAGAAGCCCTAGAGAGACTCCCTGTTCTTTCCACATGTGAGGATATAGATAGAAGGTGCCCTTTATTATCTGAAAAGTGGGCCCATATCAGACACAAAGGCTGTCTTAATCTTGGACTTCCCAACCTTCAGAATATTGAGAAATAAATTTTGTTTGTTTATAAGGCACCCAGTTTATGGTACTTTGTTATGGGAGCCCAAATGGATGGAGACAGACCTATAATAGCTAGATCAGTATCTTTTAAAGCATGATGCATGGATGAGCTTCATTTAGGACTACCTACAGGTGTTTGTTAATAATGATTGCTATGGCCTTACACTGGACTTAATAAACCAGAATACTTAAATTCAAAACCACTGCTGAGCATGCCACTGCATGTAGAAAGGTGTGAGAGCCACTGAGTTAGAAAGAAAAATGATAGATAGTAGATAATCTATATTTAAGTCATTTTCTAATCACAAGCATTTATAATAGATTTGATAATAGTCTGTAAAGAAATGTCATAGGAAACTAGTCTTGCTATATTCAGGCACCTCTGCAAATTTCCCACACATCTAATACTTAGTTCCTTGTGCTAATCCTGTTTCATTAAAATATTCTTAAAGAAATTTGTTTGCATATTATTATTGAAATGGTTCCCAAAATATCTCTATTGAATTACTTCCTTTTCAAAGTATTTTAAAAGAGCAATGATGTATTTTTCTCAGCACACTAACCATCAAGACCTGTTTTATATAACCAAGAGTGTTTTAAAGAAATAAATTATGTTTGCCTAGCATCACCCAACTCCATCAGCCAAGACCAGGCACTTAATTTGCAAGTTCTAGTGCAAAATACATATGTGCAACTACTTGTTCATTATTTATTATTCATTTCAAAGTAATGGTATCAGAGCATTAGCAGAACCACAGGGCCCTGTAAGACTGCACAGGTTTTTAATCCATGAAGTTGTCCTTGCCAATAGAATACTCATGTGACTTCTACTAGTGAATGACCAAAACATGGTTTAGAAAAAAAAAAAAAAATTCAACACTTCATTAAAAAAATAAGATATTTGGGCCGGCGCGGTGGCTCACGCCTGTAATCCCAGCACTTTGGGAGGCTGAGGCCGGTGGATCACGAGGTCAAGAGTTTGAGAACCTCCTGGCCAACGTGGTGAAACCCCGTCCCTACTAAAAATACAAAAATTAGCCAGGCGTGGTGGCGGGCGCCTGTAGTCCCAGCTACTCTGGAGGCTGAGGCAGGAGAATCGCTTGAACCCAGGAGGTGGAGGCTGCAATGAGCCGAGATTGTACCACTGCACTCCAGCCTGGTGACAGAGTTAGACTCCGTCTCAAAAAAAAAAAAAAGATATTTATATAATATTTATGTTGTTTAACACCTAAAATTTTTAAACAAAAGTAAGTCCTTTTTTTGTTTTGTTTTGTTTTGTTTTTTTGAGACAGAGTCTTGCTCTGTCGGCCCAGGCTGGAGTGCAGTGGCGTGATCTCGGCTCACTGCAACCTCTGCCTCCTGGGTTCAAGCGATTCCCCTGCCTCAGCCTCCTGAGTAGCTGGGACTACAGGCCCGCGCCACCACGCCTGGCTAATTTTTGTATTTTTAGTAGAGACAGGGTTTCACCATGTTGGCCAGGATAGTCTCCATCTCCTGATCTCGTGATCCACCTGCCTCACCCTCCCAAAGTGCTGGGATTACAGGCGTGAGCCACCGCGACTGGCCAAAAGTAAGTCTTAAGTTATATAATGCTACCTTTAGATTGTATTAATTTTATTTATTTATTTATTTTTCTGGTGAAAAATATGTATATTTAGAATTATCCAGCTAGACTCAGTGTAAATGATCCCAGTTTTATAGGACAATTTCTTGAAGAAAATCACTTATGACAATTGATTACTTTGGTCAATTACTTATTTTAAAATGAATTTTCTATCTTTCAACCCCTTTTTACTCAACTCCAAACTTGTTCTAACCAAATGAATCTAGACTTGTAGAATACTGTTCCCATATAATAAATATTTAATTTGGCAGAAAATAGAGACAGGTGATACCGAGGTAGATCTTTGACTTCCAGTTAATATGGAGCTTAATATCTCAGATCCAATGTTCAATCTCTTAATAAACACAGACCAAAAATGTGTAAAACAGGAGTACTAATGCAATACAGCCAAATTAAGTGGTATTTAACACAGTTTCCTCCTATTTTTCTTCTTTTGCCATCATAAACACATTTTTAAAATTCCACTGTTTCTAAATACATACTCTTCTCACATGTTCCACATGGAGACATTTAAATAACTATGTAGTATGGGTAAAATAGAATAACCTTTAAGATCTCTGCCAGCTGGCACTGAAATGAACCTTCAAAATCATTGTTTTCCCTTCTCTGAAGGACTCCCTGAGGATTACATTGAAAACAATTCTGTCTTGCTGTCTAACATAGTTCATGCATCAACTCTAACCTACAGTGACACAGAAGAATTCCTGCAGTGTATTACCCTGAATAATCCACGATGAACATTCAGAAGACAATTTTAACATTCATGTTCTACATATATAACATGTATGTTGGGATCAAGATTTATCAATGTTTATCAGTGTATGCTATAGTAGATAATAGCTTAGGAAAAATATGTCTGGTAGACCCGACTAAATATATGACTGCATGTAATCAAATTATATGCAGTCATATAGCAGTTCAAACAGTTACATCAATAACTTACACTAGCACTTACTTTACCATATTAAGTATTATGGTTTAGAGAGAAAATGGAAAGCATGCTGTGATGTTTAAAGTATTCTACTGGAAATATTTGTTATCTTTTGCCTTGTATTCTCAAATTGATGTTTTCCTTGTCATTATGTCTTTACAGCAATATTTTATCTGATACTGTGTCATAGATTAGCCCTCATTCTTCAGATAAGTGACATTAAAATACTTTATGTTATCTATGATTTTTGAAACAATGGACTTTGAGTAATTATAATAAAAAATTAAAATTTTTCTTTATAAATTTAAACAGCTATAAAGATACTATTTCTGACATATTAAAAACTTTTTCATCTCCAAACAAAACTATTAATTAATTTTTAAAATGTAGCCAATTAAATCTAAATACCAAAGTGTTTTGTTAGCTACTATCATCTATTTATAAAATCCTGAATGACTGCCTCCCTACCAGGCAGAATATTTACATTTTATCTTTTCTTCTTATTTTTGCACTTAAATTAACTCACAATGACTTCATCCAAAATAATATATATCATTTTAAAAGATCATTGACTACCCAAGCATGTAGAAGTTTAAGAATAATCTTCAAAGATCAATTTCCTGTGACCATAAGCTTCAAAGGGTTAAATTTCTTTCAAATTTTTTTATTTCAATGGTTTTTTGTTACATGGATGTATTATATAGTGGTAAATTGTGAGATTTTAGTCCACCCCATCACCCCAAGAGTGTATGTTGTACTCAATATGTATTTTTTTATCCCTCATCTTGCCTCTCACCCTCTCCTTTCTGAGTCTCCAAAGTCCATTATATCACTTGGCATGCCTTTATGAATTCATAGCTTAGCTCCTACTGATAAGTGAGAACATAGAGCATTTGGTTTTCCATTCCTGAGTTACTTCACTTAGAATAATAGCCTTTAGTACCATCAGAGTTGCTGTGAAATACATTATTTTGTTTATTTTTATGGCTGAATAGTATTCCATGGTGCATATATACCAGATTTTCTTTATCCGCTTATTGGTCGATGGACACATAGGTTGGTTCTATATCTTTGCAATTGTGAATTGGGCTGCAATAAACATATGTGAGCACATGTCTTCTTCATATAATAATTTATTTTCCTTTGGGTAGATACTAAGTAGTGGGATTGCTGGATTGAATGGTAGACCTATGTATTTGTTTGTTTTCATGCTACTGATGAAGACATACCCAAGACTGGGCAATTTACAAAAGGAAGAAGTTTAATAGACTCACAGTTCCACGTGGCTGGGGAGGCCTCACAATCACAGCAGAAGGTAAAAGGCATGTCTCACATGGCAACAGGCAAGAGAAGAGAATGAGCGCCAAGCAAAAGAGGTATTCCCTTATAAATCCATCAGATCTCATGAGACTTACTACGGAAGAAGAGTGTGGGGGAAACCACCCCCATAATTCAATTATCTCCCACTGGGTCCCTCCCACAATATGAGGGAATTATAGGGGGTAAAATTCAAGATGAAATTTGGGTGGGGACACAGCCAAACCACATCAATCTACTTTTAGTTCTTTAAGGAATTTCCATACTATTTTCTGTTGAGGTTGTACTAATTTACATTCCCACCAGCAGTGTATAAGTGTTCCCCTTTCACCATATTCATGCCAAAATCTGTTGTTTTTTGACTTTTTGATAATGGCCATCCTTGCAGGAGTAAAGTGGTATCTCATTGTGGTTTTAATTTGCATTTTCCTGGTGATTAGTGATGTTCAGCATTTTTGTCATGTTTGTTGGACAGTTGTGTATCTTCTTTTGACAAATGTCTATTCATGTTATTTGCCCACTTTTTGATGTGATTATTTGTTTTTTTCTTGTTGATTTGTTTGAGTTCCTAGTAGATTCTGATACTAGTCCTTTGTCAGATGCATAGTTTGCAAATCTTTTCTCCCATTCTGTGGGTTGTCTGTTTAATCGACTGATTATTTACTTTGCTATGAAGATTTTTAATTTATTCAGGTCTGATTTATTTATTTTTATTTCTGTTGCATTTGCTTTTGGGGTCTTAGCCATGAATTCTTTGCCTAGGCCAATGTCCAAAAGAGATTTTGCAAGCTTATCTTCTAGAAATTTCATGGTTTTGGGTCTTCGATTTAAGTCTTTGATCAACTTTGAGTTGATTTTTCCATAAGGTGAGAGACAGAGATCCAGTCTCATTCTTTTACATGAAGCTAGCCAGTTTTTGTAGTAACATTTATTTAGGTGTCATTTCCCTAATTTATGTTTTTGTATGCTTTGTCAAAGACCAGTTGGTTTTAAGTATTTGGCTTTATTTCTGTGTTCTCTATTTTGTTCCATTGGTCTATGTGCCTACTTTTATATCAGTACCATGCTGTTTTGGTGATTATACTCTTACAGTATAACTTGAATTCAAGTAATGTGATGCACCCAGATTTATTCTTTTGGCTGAAAATGGCTTGGGTTATTTGGGCTCTTTTTTGGTTCCGTATGAATTTTACGATAGTACTTCTAATTCTGTGAAAAATAATGTTGCCATTTTCATGGGAATTACATTGAATCTGTAGATTGCTTTGGGCAGTACAGTCCTTTTCACAATATTGATTCCTCCAGTTCATAAGCATGAGACATGTGGAAATTTGTTTGTGTCATCTATGATTTCTTTCAGCTGTATTTTGTAATTCTCATTGAAGAGATCTTTCACTTCCTTGGTCAAATATTCCTAGGTATTTTTGTGTGTGTGTCACTGTTATAAAAGGGATTGAGTTCTTGATCGAATTCTCGGCTTGGTTTTTATTGGTGAAAATTAATTTTGCAATCCGAGACTTTACTGACCTCATTTATTAAACATAGGAATCTTTAGAAGAGTCTTTAGTGTTTTCTAGGTATACAATCATATCATGGGTGAATAATGATAGTCTGACTTCTTTTCCAATTTGGATAAAGGGTTAAAATATCTGCAGATTATCATGACACTTAGAATTAGTGTAAATTGATTAAAGCATCATTAGTATATTATAATTTCTTATAATAATATGTTTTTACACTATTATTAAAATAGTTACTGTAATGTTTTTGTTATAATGCATCCATGTATTCGTTGATGAAATTTACTTATTTTTCAGGTAATGTTCAACATCATTTCTCTTACTATTTTTTACATTTTCTGAGCATAAGCACTGAGAAATCATATATATATATATATATACACACATACACGTGTTACATATTTAAATAATTGTTACATCAGTTATACCAATGTCACTGCTGTAACCTCCTTCTGGATTATGTAAGAAAAATGATATAGTGTAGACTTAGCAAAAAATATTTTTAATCATCTATCAGCTAACAAACTCAAGTTTTCAAATTAAGACACCATCAGACTTGAAAAAGAATACTTTTTGTTGTCCAATGTCAACATAAATATTACATCTACCTTGACATTCTCTGACCTCTCAGACTTGGTTATTTTATCTACTCTTCTACACCACTGCAATGCTCTATCTTTATCAACACATATATGTCATCTAATAAATGATCTGTCCTCCTGCTTAAATATTAAACTTCTTAAATACAAGGACCATGTCTTATTTATATATGTTAAATGAATAAAATAATGAATTAATGCAAGCCTGTTTTACTACACACATTTATAAAAGCTCAAAAGTGACACAGGAAATATTTTAATGCCATAACACTCTTTATGTTGTTGATTTCTTTCTAAAATGAAGTTATTTATTTAGCATTAAAATATACCATATCTATTCTTGATTACATGCTGCTAAATTGAGATATATAGCTTTGAATTTCAGAGGTCATTTGTTTGTAGTGGCTTCTGATTTTAATTGAAAAGCAACATTACACAAATTTATTAGATAACAGCATGTTGTTGTGATTAAGATAATAGATCCTGAGGTCAGACAGATTTCCTGCCATGGACTATCTGTGTAAGCTTGGGCAAATTACTTAATCTATGTTTCAGTTTCTTCATCTATAAACAGGCAATAATAGCAGCAGCCACCACATCAGGTTGTTTTAAATATTAAAGGAGATAATAAAAAATTAAGTCATTAACTTGTGTTTGCCTGGCAGATTGTAAGTCTTTAGTAAATGTCTTTGTCACGTTGGGCTGCCATAACTAAATATCACAGATGGTGGCTTGAACAACAGACATTTATTTCTTATAGTTCTGGAGGCTGGAAAATCCAAGATGAAGGGGCTAGAAGATTCATTTACTGGTAAGGTCCCTCTTTCTGGCTTGCAGACCTTGTCTGCTTGTTTCTGTATCTTCACATGGTGGAAAAAGAGAGAGAAAGCTCTTCCTCCTATAAGGACATTAATCCTATTAGGAGAGTTTGGCCCTCAAGACTTCCCAAAGGGCCCACCCCCAAACACAATCACATTAGGGCTCCAAAGTGTGATTTTTAGGGGAACACAAACATTCGGTCTACAGCAGCAAATAATACTTATTCTACTGTTATTACATTTACTATTACCACCACAATTACCACCATAACTAATGTGAATAGTGCTTCATTTTACCTCATGTGTATGGCCAATCCTGTAAGCACAAACAAACCCAGCAGAAGATAATGTAATTGTGGCTAGAAAGGTAAAAAGAAACATAATAAAATTCCCCATATAGCATATACGGTAAATTATAGCACCAAATAGCAATATAATTCATGAGAACATCTACAGTAAAAAGCAGGTTCAGTGACTGAAAAATTGAGCAAGCCAATGAGATGAGGCATAAGGTGAATCTTGAAATAAAACCTTGCACTTAATACCTGGCCTATTCTCTGTGCAATTATGGCCTTTGAAATCTTAGTGTAATTTTGCATCAATGTTGTAATAACAATATTTTCTTTGTAGGGCTACTGGTCTCTAGGGAAAGTGCTAAAGATAAACTTCTCTTTCCTTTTATTTACCCTTCTTTCTCTTTTTTTTTTTTTCCTGTCTTTAAAGTAAATGTGACTTACAAAGGCAGGTTTGTGGGGCTGAACCTGAGGCTTATGCAAATGCACATGTGTGACAGGGGCTAATAGAGCATTATATCAGAACCTAAGGGCTCAGTTCCATTTTCTCTCTTCTCATTTGAGATTCATCACTTGTTTATTACAGAAAAATGAGCTCAAAAAATTTGAAAGACATATAAGTTCCATGAAATCTCCATTAGAGCAGAGAATTTATTTTGTTCCTGGCTGTAACCTTAAAACCTGGAAGAGTAGCTGGCACATATGAAGCATTCAAAAAATTTCTGTTGCTTTAATAATGACATAACGTTTTATTTGTGGGTTTTACATGTATCTTGTCAGGCTTTTTAATGATCTAATTTATGAGACGAAGAGCTATATCCAGAACTGAGTATGAAAATGTCTCTAAATAATCAATCAATTCATTCATTGATTTACTCATTCTTATCCATTTATTATTAATCACTTACAATGATAATGCCATAGCTTTTGTGCATAATTATCATATTTTTCAGTTATTCACAAAAAATAACCTATTTTTATTATAGGAATAAATGGTCTATAACTCAAACTTAATTATGTTTGATGAATTGCAACAGGTAAAGAAAGAGCATTTAATTTTGAATATTCAATCTTTCTCCATTATTCTTAAAAGGGATTCATTACAGTCTGAATTAAATTGGTTGGCAATAACATTATTATCACTGCATATGCATTTTTTTTTCAAAGAGCATCCTCTAGATTCACTTGATGCATGGAAAGAACCTATGATATCTATTTTCCTGGTTTTAGAAAGGCCTAAGTCTTTCCAGGAAAGATAGAAATTTAATTACAAGTAGTTAAATTTGCCTCTACTTCAGGGTTCTAGGTCAAATCACTTTTCAAAATACAGTTTTAATTCACTTTATTTTTTAATTGATAAATAAATAATTTTATGTATGCATAGGGTACATAGTGATGTTTTCATATGTATAACACATGGTTATCAAATCAGGATAATGAACATATCCTTCATCTCAGAAATTTATCATTTCTTTGAGTTGGGAACATTAACTATCCTCCTACTACCATATATTGGTATCTACTACCATATATTGCCTGCTTTTGAACTTCATGCAAATGGAATCACACACTGTATTATTTTATGTTTAGCTTCTTTCATTCAACACTGTGTGTTAGATTGATCCGTGCTATTATGCATAGACTTTGTTATTTTTGTTTTGCTGTTTATAATTCCATTGTATAAATATACCTCCATGTATATATCCATTTTACTATTGGTAGATATTTACATTATTGTAGTCCAGGCTATTATGATATAGCTACTATAAACATTTTGTGCATAGTTTTGTTTTTGTTTTGTTGTTGTTGTTGTACACATGCACTGATTTCTCTATATGTGTACCCAGGCTTCTAATTTCAGGGTCATAAGGTAGGCATGTGTTTCATCATAGAAACTTCTGCCCAACGGGTTTTCAAAGTGATGTGCTGATCAGTGTATGCTCTCACCATCAATGTACAAGATTTCCACGTTGCTTTACATCTCTATCAACACTTGAAATAGCTAGCTACTAAATGTTTGTGTACCCCCAAAATTCATATGTTGAATCTCTAATCCTCAATATTGGAAATAGAGCAAGATGGCAGATTAGAAAAGCTCCACCGGTCATGCCTCCTACAAGTCCACCAAATTAACAACTATCTACACAGAAAAAAACACTTTCGTAAGAACCAAAACTCAGGTGCACAGTCAGTCCCATGTTTTAACTTCGTATCACTGAAAGAGGCACTGAAGAGATAAAAAAACAGTCTTGAATTATCAACAGCACCCCCCACCCTGCAAATCCCAGCAGCTGCAGCATGGTGTACAGAGTGTCTCTGGATGCTGGGGAGGGAGAACACAGCAATCGCGAGGCATTGAACTCAGTGCTGTCCTGTTAGAGCAGAAAGGAAATCTGGACCAAACTCAGCTGATGCTCATCCATGGAGGGAGCATTTGAACCAGCCCTAGACAGAAGGGAATCACTGATCCCAGTGGTCCAAACTTGAGTGCTTGCAAACCTCACCACCAAGGGCTACCACACTCTGAGTCTCCAAGTAAACTTTAAAGGCAGTCTAGGTCATAATTGTAACTTTTAGGCAAGTTTTAGTGCAGAACTAGAACCAGAAACAGTGGATGAGGGGGCATGCAACATACTGAGATGCCAGCTTGGGCAGCCAAGGCTGTGCTGACATCACCTCTCCTCTAACCCCAGGCTGCACAGCCCAAGGCTCTAAAAGATTTCCCTTCATTCTGCTTGAGCAGAGGAGAGGGAAGGGTGAGGACTTGTCTTGCATCTGGGATACCAGCTTAGCCACAGCAAGATAGGTCACTGGTCAGAGTAGTTCCAGATGACATTTCTAAAGCACCCTAGGCCAGAAGGAAACCCACTGCCTTGAAGGAAAGAACCTAGTCCTGGCAGCATTTATCACCTACTAACTGAAGAACCCTTAGACCCTGAAAAACCAGGTACTACATCAAGGACTCTATTAGTCAGGGTTCTCTAGAGGGACATAACTAATAGGATATATGTACATACAAAAGGGAGTTTATTAAGGAGAATTGACTCATACATTCATAAAATAAAGTCCCACAAAAGGCCATCTGCAAGATGAGGAGCAAGGAAGCCAGTGGAGGATCAGTCCGAGTCCTAAAACCTCAAAAGTAGAGAAGCTGACAGTGCAGCCTTCAGTCTGTGGCCAAAGGACTGAGAGGCCCTGGCAAACCACTGATGTAAGTCCAAAAGTCCAGCTGAAGAATCTGAAGTCTGATGTTCAAGGGCAGGAACCATCCAGTATGGGAGAAAGGTGAAGGCTGAAAGACTCAGCACTTTTGCTCTTACATCATCTCCTGCCAGCTTTATTCTAGCCACAGTGGCAGCTGATTAGATGGTGCCCACCCTGATCAAGGGTGGGTCTGCCTCGCCCAGTCCACTGACTCAAATATTGATCTCTTTTGGCAACACCCTCACACACAGACCCAGGAACAATACTTTGCATTCTTTAATCAAGTTGACTCTCAATATTAGTCATCACAAGGGCCTTGGTGAGCTTCTGTGACTTGCTGGCCTCAGCAAGTCTGACTCAGCACATTTTGAGCCACACTGCAGCTGCAGTGGCTATGGCACAAAACTCCTTCTGCTTAAGCAAAGCAGAGGGGAAAGTAAAGGGGACTTTGTCTTGCACCTTAAGTACCAGTACAGCCACAGGGAATAGGGTACCAAGTGGGCTGTTGGGGCCCCTGATTCCAGGACTTGACTCTTGGACATTTCTGGACCTGCCCTGGGCCAGAGAGGAGCCTACTGCCCTGAAGGGTAAATACTGGGCCAGAATGCATTCACAACCTGACTTAAGAGACCTTCGGCCTTAAGAGACCATCAGCAGTAGTCTGGCAGTACTCCCCATGGCTGTATTTAATCAGTGGTGGTGGCTATGGGGTGAGGCTCCTCTGCCTTTGAAAAGGGGAGGGAAGAGGGAGAAGGACTGTATCTTTTGGGTTGAGTCACAGATGAGCCGCAATAAAATAATACCAAGTAGATTTTTAACATGGTTTGACTGTGTCCCCACCCAAATCTCATCTTGAATTGTAGCTCCCATAATCCCCATGTGTCATGGATGGGACCCAGTGGGAGGTAACTGAATCATGGGGGCAGGGTTTTCCTTTGCTTTTTATGTGATAGTGAATAAATCTCATGAGATCTGATGGTTTTATAAAGAGCAGTTCCCCTGCACATGCTCTCTTGTCTGCCACCATATAAGACATGACTTTGCTCCTCTTGCACCTTCTGCCATGAGTGTGGGACCTCCCCAGCCATGAGGAGCTGTGACTCCATGAAACCGCTTTATCTTTATAAATTGCCCAGTCTTTGGTATGTCTTTATTAACAATGTGAGAAAGGAGGGACTAATACAGTAAATTGACACTGCTGTAAACATACCCCAAAATGTGGAAGTGACTTTGCAACTGGGTAATAGGCAAAGGTTGGAACAGTTTGGAGGGGTCAAAAGAAGGTAGGAAAATGTGGGAAGGTTTGGAACTTCCTAGAGACCTGGAGGGCTCAGAAAACAGGAAGATATTGGAAAGTTTGGAGCTTCCTAGAGACTTGTTGAATGGTTTTGACCAAAATGCTGATAGTGATATGGACAATAAAGTCCAGGCTAAGGCAGTCTCAGATAGAGATGAGGAACTTATTGGAAACTGAAGCAAAGGTGATTCTTGCTATGCTTTAGCAAAGAGACTGGCAGCATTTTGCCCCTGCGCTAAACTTCTGTGGAACTTTGAACTTGAAAGAGATGATTTAGGGTATCTGGTGGCAGATATTTGTAAGCAGTAAAGTATTCAAGAGGTAACTTGGGTGTTCTTAAAAGTATTCAGTTTCATTCTTTCACAAATATATGGTTTGAAATTGGAAGTTATGCTTAAAAGGGAAGCAGAGCATAAAAGTCCCAAAAATTTGCAGCCTGATAATGCAATAAAAAAGAAAAACTGGGCCAGGCACGAAGGCTGACACCTGTAATCCCAGCACTTTGGGAGGCTGAGGCAGGCAGATCACAAGGTCAGGAGTTTGAGACCAGCCTCGTCAATATGGTGAAACCCCGTCTCTACTAAAAATACAAAAATTATCTGGGCCTGGTGGCAGGCACCTGCAGTCCTAGCTACTGGGGAGGCTGAGGGAGGAGAATAGCTTGAATCCAGCCTGGGCGACAGAGTGAGACTCCGTCTCAAAAAAAAAAAAAAAAAAAAAAAAAGCCTGGGTGCAGTGGCTCATGCCTGTAATCCAAGCACTTTGGGAGGCCAAGACAGGTGGATCACGAGGTCAGGAGTTCAAGACCAGCCTGGTCAAGATGGTGAAACCCCATCTCTACTAAAAATACAAAAAAAATTAGCCGGGAGTGGTGTCATGTGCCTATAATCTCAGCTACTCGGGAAGCTGAGGCAGAGAATTGCTTGAACTTGGGAGATGGAGATGGCAGTGAGCCAAGATCGCACCACTGCACTCCAGCCTGGGCGACAGGGTGAGACTCTATAAAAACAAACAAACAAACAAACTGATTTTCTTAGGAGAAATTCAAGCCTGTGGCAGGAATTTGCATAAGTAATGAGGAACCAAATGTTAATCACCAAGACAATGGGGAAAATGTTTCCAGGACATGTCTGAAGTCTTCACAGCAGCCCCTCCCATCACAGGCCTGGAAGCCTAGGAGGAACAAATGGTTCCCTGGGCCAGGCTTATGGCCTTGCTCTTTTGTGCAGTTTTGGGACTCGGTGCCCTGCATTCCAGCTATGGCTAAAAGGGGCTAACATTCAGTTCAGATTGCTGCTTCAGGAGTTGAAAGCCTCAAGCCTTGTTGGCTTACATATGGTGTTGGTCCCATGGGTGCATAGCAGTCAAGAATTGAGGTTTGAGAAGCTCCGCCTAGATTTCAGAGGATGTATAGAAATGCGCAGATATCAGGCAGATGTGTGCTGCAGGGGCAGAGCCCTCATGGAGAACCTCTGCTAGAGCAGTGCAGAAAAAAAATGTGAGGTGCAAGAATCTGCACAGAGTCCCCACTGGGGCACTGCCTAGTGGAGCTATGAGAAGACAGCCACCATCCTTCAGACCCTAGAATGGTACATCCACCAACAGCTTGCACTGTGCACCTGGGAAAGCTGCAAACACTGAAAGTCAGTCCAGAAAGCAGCCATGGGTGGGGGGGCTGTACCCTAAAAAGACACAGGGGTGGATCTGACGAAGACCATAGGAACCCACCTCTTGCATCAGCATGACCTGAATATGAAACATGGAGTCAAAGGAGATCATTTCATGGCTTTAAGATTTGACTGCCCCACTGGATTTCAGACTTGTATGGGGCCTGTAGTCCCATTGTTTTGGCCAGTTTCTACCATTTGAAGCATGTTTATTTACCCAATGCCTGTATCTAGGAAGTAACTAACTTGCTTTTGATTTTATAGGCTCAAGGGCAGAAGGGTCTTGCCTTGTCTCAGATAAGACTTTGTACTGCAGACTTTTGAGTTAATGCTGAAATGAGTTAAGACTTTGGGGACTGTTGGGAAGGCATGATGGTTTCGAAATGTGAGAACATGAGATTTGGGAGGGGCTAGGAGTGGAATGATATGGTTTGGCTGTGTCCCTACCCAAATCTCATCTCAAATTGTAGCTCCCATAATCCCCACATGTCATGATAGTGGGAGGTAATTGAATCATGGAGGCAGGTGTTTCCCTTGCTGTTCTTGTGATAGTGAATAAGTCTCATGAGGTCTGATGGTTTTGAAAAGGGTAGTTCCCTTGCACAAGCTCTGTTGCCTGCCACCACGTAATACGTGCCTTTGCTCCTCACGCACCTTCTGCCATGATTGGGAGGCCTCCCCAGCCATGTGGAATTGTGAGTCCATTAAACCTCTTAAGTTACTCAGTTTTGGATATGTTTTTATCAGCAGCGTGAGGACAAACTAATACAAATTCTAAGTTTTTTTACTTCAGTCCCTGTCTCTTGGCTGGCACTTCTGGACCCATTTGGGGCTTGGGGGATCTTGCCATTCTGAATGGAAGGACACAAGCCTGTCCTTTGTCTCCTGCTGATTGGAGAGCCACAGGGACTGGGTGAACATAGGCAGTAGCCAGGGAGTGGTTACAGCAGGCCTTGGTGAGACCCAGCACTGTGTTGGATTCAGGTCATAGTAGTGGTGATTACAGGGGTGATTGTGTTACTCCACTCCTAGTTTTAGGTGGCTCAGAACAGTGAGGGAAATGCTGTATGTATGGGATAAAGTAAGAAAGAGAACAAGAGTTTCTGCCTGGTAATCCAGAGAATTCTCCCAGATCTGGTTCAAGACCATCAAGGCAGTATTTCTAAGAGTCTGCAAGAACCACAGCATGACTGGGTTGTGGTGCCTCCTAAAGAAGACACAGCTTAGATCAGAACATCCAAGTCTTTTCAAATATCTGGAAAGCCTCCCCAAGAAAGATGGCTACAAATAAGCTCAGACCACAAAAATTACAATAAGTACCTAACTCCTTTATGTCCAGAAACTGAAGAACATCTATTAGCATCAACCCAATTCAAGAAAACATTACCTCACCAATGGACAAAATAAGGAACCAGAGACCAATCTTGGAGAACAGAGATGTGTGTCCTTTCAGACGGAATTTAAAATAGCAATGTTGAGGGAACTCAAATAATTCAAGGTAACATAGAAGGAATTCAGGATTCTATCAGATAATTTTAACAAAGATCTTGAAATAATTAAAAAGAAGAAAGCAAAATTCTGGAGCTGAAAATGCAATTGGCATACTAAATAATGCATCAAAGTCCTTTAATAGCAGACTTGATCAAGCAGAAGAAATAATTAGTGAGCTTCAAGACAGGCTATTTGAAAATACACAGTCAGAAGAGACAAAAGAATAGAAAACAATGAAGCACACATATGAGATTCAGAAAATAGCCTTAAAAGGGCTAAGAGTTAATGCTCTTAAAGAGGAAGTAGAGAATGAGATAGGAGTAGTAAGTTTACTCAAAGGGATAATAACAGAGAACGTCTCAAACCTAGAGAAATATGTCAATATGCGAGTACAAGAAGGCTGTAGAACATCAAGCAGATTTAACCCTAAAAAAGACCACCTTGAGGCATTTAATAATCAAACTCCCAAAGGTCAAGGATAAAGAAAGGATTGTAAAAACAGCAAGAGAAAAGAAACAAATACATATAATGGAGCTTCAGTATGTTTGGAAGTAGAATTTTCAGTGGAAATCTTACAGGCCAGGAGAGAGTGGTATGATATATTTAAAGTGCTGAAGAAAAATAACTTTTACCCTAGAATATTATATATGGAGACAATATTATTCCAATATTCAGGACAAATAATAACTTCCCTAGACAAACAAAAGCTGAGGAATTTCATCAATGCCAAGCCTATCCTACAAGGAATGCTAAAAATATTCTTTCAATAAGAAAGAAAATAACATTGATGAGCAGTAAATATTCACCTGTGAAAGTACAAAACTCACTGGTAATACTAGGTACACAGAAAAACACATAATATTATATGTAATTGTAGTGTTTTTTTGTTTTGTTTTGTTTTTGTTTTTGAGACAGAGTCTCACTTTGTCTCCCAGGCTGGAGTGCAGTGGCCTGGTCTCGGCTCACTGCAACCTCCCCCTCCCGGGTTCAAGCGATTCTCCTGCCTCAACTTCCCAGGTAGCTGGGACTATAGGCGTCCACCAATACGCCTGATTAATTTTTGCATTTTTAGTAGAGATGGGATTTCACCATAGTGGCCAGGCTGGTCTTGAACTCCTGACCTTGTGATCCGTCCTCTTCAGCCTCCCAAAGTGCTGGGATTACAGGCGTGAGCCACCGTGCCTGGCCTAATTTATTAGTACTCTTATAAGAAGAAACTGAAGAGAGCTTGCTCTCTCTCTCTCTCTCGCCACCTCCCTCACCCCCACTATGTGAGGAGACAAGAAGATGGTCATCAGCAAACCAAGAAGAGGGCCCTCACCAGAACTCAACCACGACACCACCTGGATCTTGGACTTCCCAGACTGCAGAACTGTGAGAAATAAATTTCTGTTATATAAACCACCTGGTCTGTGGTATTTTTGTTGTAGCAGCCCAATGGACTGAAACAGAAATTGGTACTGGGAGTGGAGTTGGAAAAGGGGGTGGCACCACTCACAGTTATCCATAGTGACACACTTGCACAATTTTTGCTTCCTATTATCTCAAGTTTATGCTCTGTTGGCCTCACAATCTTACTCTCAAAGAGAGGAATACTTCCACCAAGAAACACAACAAGAAGTCCTTTGGAATGGAAGTTAAGACTGATATTTGGCTTTTTGGGCTCCTCATGATTCTGAATCAACAGGCAAGAAGGGGAATTCTTGTCCTGGCTAAGGTGATCTGTCCAGACTACAAAGGGGAAATTATACGACTGCTCCACCATGAAGGTAAGGAAGAGTAGGTCTGAAATACAAGAGATCCCTTCAGGCATCTCTTAGTATTATCATGCCCTGTGATTAAGGTAAATAGAAAACTACAAGAATTCAATACTAATGGCTTAGATGCTTCAGGAATAAATGTTTGGTGGTGGTCAATAAAGTGGTTCATGCCACCAGGTAATGAACCACTACCAGCTGAGGTGCTAGCTGGAGGCAAAGAGAACACAGAATGGGTAGTAGAAGAAGGTTTTTGTAATACCAATTATGACCCATGACTCAGTTACTGTAACCAGGTTTGTGTGTGTGTGTGTAACCCTTAAGTATCTTTTTCTTTTCTCTCTTCTTCCCTTATCACATAAGATATGTTGACTTTTTATCATAGTATTTGATAATTTTGTATTAGTATTTAAATTATATGATGCCAAAGAAAAGAGTAAACATCACTCAAGGATTTTGCCTCCACTTCTGGGGAATGGGTGGCATGTTTTGGATTGTATTGTGGATAGTTGTATCATGTTAAGTGAAATTTTGACCTTATTATTTTCATTAGAGACTAAGTATGGTTTAATGGCATGTGTATGAGTGCCAAGTTTACAAGAGGTGGACTGTTGTGATTAATTTTATGTGTCAATTTGAGTAGGCCAGCAAATATCTGGTTAGATATTATTTCTGTATTTGTCTTCAGAATTTTTCTGGAAGAGATTAGCATTTAGGTTGGTGAACTAACTAAAGCAGATGGCGCCAGTGTGGGTGTTATCCCATTCATTGACAGTCTAGGTAGAAGAAAAATTGGAAGAAGGTCTCTGCCTGACCGCTTGAGCTGAGACAACTATCCGACTTGCCACTGATGCTCTTGGTTCTCAGGCCTTCAGACTTGAACTGGAATCTATACCATCAGCTCTGTGGCTCTAAGGTCTTCGAACTATACCACTGGGTTTGCTGAATCTCCAAGTTGGACATGGAAGATCATGAGAATTCTCAGTTTCCATAATCACAAAGCCAATATACTGTTATAAATCTCTTTGTGGATATATAATTCTAGGATATTTCTTTGTGGGATATATGTGATATATCCTATATTACATCTAGTTTGCTACCTAACCATGCTACTGGTTTTATTTCTCTGGATAATCCTGAGTAGTACAGAATTATGCATTCTTTTAAGATTAGCCATTGTTGTGGTTACCTATTGATACCACATTATGGCTTTAATTTGCATTTCTCAGACGAGTAATCATGTTGAACACCTTTATACATATTTATCAATCATATGTATATTTTCGTTGTCTAATAAGTGCCTTTTCATGTCCCTTCCTAATTGTAAGATATGGTTTCCTATTGTTATATTACTGATTTCTAGATACATGATTTTTTGATATAATATTGCAAATATTTTCTGCAAGTCAGCAGCTTGTCTTTTCATTCTTTTAATGGTCAGTTTTGCTCAACAGAAGTGCTAAGTTTAATTATGCAATCCAATTTATCAGTCTTTTTTTTTAAAAAAAGAGACAAAGTTAGTGCTCTTGTGCCCTAGTTATTAATCTTGGCCTACCCCAAGATTATGAAGATATTTTTCTATGTTTTATTCTAGAAACTTTATTGTTTTACTTTCATCATAGGTCTGTGTTCCACCTTTAATTAATTTTTGTAAATGGTATAAAATAAATGGTCAAGTTTTAATTTTTTCCCATGTGGCTATCTAATTGACCCAGCACCATTTATTGAAAAGCCCACCACCCTTGCTGTCACCAAATTCTACAGTACTCTTGAAATGGATTATATAATCATGTATTAGTGAGTCTTTTTCTGGATTACCTATTCTTTTCAATTGATCAAATAATTTATCAGTGTGCCAATAGCATAAAGACTGAAATTTTATAGTAATTATTGATATCTAGGTAATTTAATTTCTTCAGCTTTGTTCTCCTTCAAGATTGTCTTAAATAATGTAGGTACACTGCATCTGTATATGAATTTTGGAAGAAATTTGTGAATTTATATACATGCACATGCACGCATACAAACACATGCCTCTTTGGAATAAATACAATTATAGACATAAAATGAAGCTTTTAAAGCTGATGCAGAAAATTTAATGCTATCCTCTTTAAAAAAAAGCATTCACCAACATTTTGGTGTATATTCCTTTTTATGATCAGTTATGATCAGTAGAGAACCAGACACATTCTTACTGTGTTTCCTTTTATCTATAAAAGTCCTTTAACAATATCCACCTTATTCCTCAAAATCTATTTCAAGATAATGAATCTTCTTATCTTTAAACATGTTTAATTAATTTGTCAAATTATTCTGTATTACATACATAATAAATATCAAGTATAAATGGTGTGGAATTAATATTTTTAAAGGTAGATATATTAATGATTTTTTGATGGCCAGGGTAACTTTAAACACAATAGAGAAAGGAAATTAACTCTACTGAATTTTTCCATGTGTTTAAATACATTGACTTGCATGTGAAATAGTTTAAATGATACAAGTTAAATCTATTGTTGCCCATCTATAAAATGGGATACCGAGGAAATTATAGAAAAGTTTGTATAATGTGATTCAGCATATTTAAGACAAAAGGATACATGCAGGTAAACATTACCCATACTTATCTATAAGATGTCAAAAGGGAAGATTACAGGTAGTTGGATTATTTCACTCTCTGATTTCACTTCAGTGTTGTTTGAGATTTCATTATATTGTTTTGGTTTTATTAATAGTAATATAACACATATTTGTAAATGTCTTTACAAAGATGTAGTTAATATCTCTCAGTATAAAAAGAATGTGTTGGTACTGAAATGGTTTCTTATAAGGGTGACTGTGAAATCCTTCAGGGAAAATATATATTTTGTTTTTGTTTCCTAAGGCCTAGCCCAGTATGTGAACAAAATTAGGTATTAATTAAAAAATAGATGACCTCAATTCAGAGAGCTTGTATATTATTTTTGGACAGTCTATTATGTTAATTGTAGACTAACAGAATTTCTGTGAGTTTATACCCAACTTTAGATATTATGTTCTTAGATTATTTAGCATCAACTAATAGTTAAAATTAAATATGATGTCCTAACAAATAGCTCTTAGGGAAAATATGGAACAAAAATTTGTTGAAATATTATGGTATGTTTTTTCAAATACTGTCCATTCTCTCATTTATATAATCAACTCATCAGTTAACTGACTACATTATATCGTATATCCTAAAGTTAACTGAATGACTTTGGCTTCAAAAGGGAGCAGAGCAAAGTAAAATTTGAGGGATAATCTTTACTGGGTTTAGACAAATTAGTGAAGATGTAGGAACAAGATTAAGGGTGTAAATGGTATCTGAAATAAGCACAGGTCATTGGGAGACTGGTTCACTGTTGACAGACCCTTGAAGTTATTTTTCTGTTATCATGGAAAAGCCTGGAAGTGATATTGGCACAAGTATCATTGGGGGATCTAGTGATTCCCATCAAGACATAAGGCATAAAATGTGTTCATTACTCCACTGGTCTAGTTTGGGTAGTGACATCTTAGCCCAGCTTCCAGAGATCGTGTTTCCTTGTAGAAGCTCCTTATTGAAGTATTGGGCTAGTTGTTTACCAGAAGTTGGTGCTTTGATACCAATGAGAAATAAGGAAGAAAAGTCATACTATAATAATTTCTATATTACTAAGGCCTTAGTGATATTTGAAAATATTGTTGGTGCATATTTTTTCTCTTGCAACTTTGACATGGTTCACAGCCTCAAAGTTAATGCTTTTATTGTTGGTGATCAATACAGATTTTACTACATTTTCTTAAGATCTACGTTACTGTCTTACATGGGAGTAAAGCATTATTGTAGTTTATGCAAAAACTCTGTTTTCTTGTTTCTGGGAATCTTATTGAGGAAATTATATAGTCCCCTGGGCAGATAATTTTCCTTATATTGAAAAGAATTAACTTTTTTTTTTCATTTACTTTAATGTAGCTGGGTTGTTAATTTGTAGCACATTGGTGGAAAAAGCCACAGCAGGAAGCTTTTGGCTCTTACTGAGATATGTAAATTACAGTAATAATCTTTGCATTAAAAGTGATAAAATAAATTTAATGGGTCCAGTCCCACAGTTCTTATTCTGAACCACCTCACCAAAAAAAAGAGAAAGAATTTTGTGAATAAAACTGGAAATATTCAACTAAATTTAGTAAGACTGTTTCCATAGCTTGTATTCCTTCAATTATTCTTAGAAGTTTCCTTTGAAAACACAATGGAAAGATTCAAAATATGCTGACCTTTTCCTGACCTGAGGTTTTGTCTCACTATTAATAGGAGTTTTAAATGAATAAATATCATATGCTTATAAAATATAATAAGCTAGAAGTCTATTTCTCTTTAACAAAAATTAAGAGACATACATGGCCTTATATACTGTGGGGGTGAATGGATGTTCAAATAGCAATATTTCTTTCTCTTACTGATTGCCACCCTCTCTGAAATTCTCAATAGCCATGGGGGTTTTTTAAATAATATACTCACTATGTCTCCATAAGATCCCTGTTAAAATATAAGCATGTTGAAGAACATGGATACAAAAATACATTATTGTCCATGTTAAAATTTTTGAATGACTTTCTTCTCAAGGCTTGTGAGCAGAGCCTTGCCAGAAGTATGAATACATGTCATTGGCACATGGAAAAGAGAAGAAAGGGAGACATCAGGTGTATGAACTATTGTCCAGATGTAGGCGGCAATGAGGGAAAGTGTGTCAAAGTGCACAGGCCAGGGAAGGGAGCCTGATTTATGTCATGAAATACCATTCCCCTGCTGCACAATTTCATCTTGAGTTTGCCCTATTCATGACTTTTCAGTGTCAATAACAAAAACACGAAGACCAATAATATAATAGAAGTAGTGGAATATTTAGAGTACTTACTATGTATGTTTTGAAATTCTTTGAAAATGTTCACAGAAATTATCTTGATTTACAGGAACAAATGAAGATATATGAGGGAAATTACAGAATTAGTAGCATGAAGCTAAAGTTTCCCAAAGAAGGCATTATTTTACTCTAACTGAAATTTACTAGCCAAATGATCATATTCTATGGAAACCTAGTACTATTTTAAAAACCTACATTTTTACATGCACTGTTAAAATTTTACCTGCTTAAAATATAGCATGCCTAGCAATTTTCCCAGTCCCAGTTTAATTTATGTCACAATAACGGCTCTTAACAGATTATTGTGCTTGAAGAAAAAAAATAAGGGAAGAAAGTCCAAGACGAATTTTCTTCTCTTGATGTTTAGAGAGGTATATTTTGAAGCCCTGCCCTAGTGCATGAAAGGTAAATGGCTTCTGTTTTTAATGAGAATTCCAGCAAAGTAAGAAATGGCTCAAGCCAAGTTGCTGCACTGGTTGTTTATGGCTGTTGTCTGCTCTGAATGGATGGGTGTGTGCTCTGATTGGTTGGCACTTATTGTACCAGTTGTTATATACAATATTTTGAATAACACCCTGGAGAATAACTGACAGAAAACTTGGAAGTAATTGTCACCTCATCCAAAAATGCAATTATGTAGAAACTTGTATCATAGTTGTGGGAAAGCTGTTATATGGATCCAGTATGAGTAGCAGCTGCCCACTTTACTGTTGCTCTCTAGAGAAATACTAGCTCAAGGATGCCCAAACGCTTAGGAGAATAAATCAAAATATGTATCAAGCTTTCCATACTTGGTACTTGCTTATAGTAATCAATATCTTGACATATTAGGGCATATGAGGATATTTTTTCAATTATTTTATAATTTTTACATTTTCTAACAAAGTAACAGTTACTATCCATTTTAATAGATGAGAATCTAAGTCTCTAAGTCTCTAAGTTTTGTTTATATCAGTCTAGTGAAACAAAGTGATACTTCACCCATAATCACTATTCAAAAGTTTATTGAACATCTATTAAGATGCAAATTTCTATGATAGACACAATGAATGGTTTAAAAAAAGACAATATATTATTGCTCTACAACATCTTTTAGTATATGAAGAAATGTGTGCAATGTCTTTTGATTTAATTCTGCATTTCCTTAAGGGGTGGCTTGCCAGAAAAGCATTTGAATTCTTAAAAGAAAGTCTTAGGCAAGTCATTAGGAAACACCTCATGACTAAGAATAATAAGAAAACTGAAATGCATTTATTGAATAAATGTTTATTGAATGTAATAAAGAGAAGCATTGTCTGCTTTGAAACAGAAATAAGTCTGATGAAACCTCAGTCACGCCAAGTAAATTCAGCTCAGAGTACCATACTTTGAGATTCTCAGTGGAAAAGGCTCCTAGCAAGGGGCACAGGTGAGGGTAGGGTTGGGGAGCCTTGAAAAATGAGGCTGGAGAAGAAGGCAAGGTCCAGGTGAGCAAGAAGCTTGTATGGATGCTATGAAGGTTGAGCTTTAGCTTGTATGTGCAAACACCAACAGATTTTGAGTGTGGAGGGAGGTGGCCTAGTTATATTTTGTTTTTAGATAATAATGGACTATGGAACTGAGTGTAGCAGCCCTGATGATGGGCATACACTAATTAAGGGGTCATTCCTGTAGTCTAGTTATAGGTGGTGCAAATTTAATGTAGGCTAGTTTCAGTCAGAAATATTTTATCAATATACCTTTTTTTGGGTGGGAGTAATCAACTTGGCCATGCAAATAGGGTGAAACTAGTTTTAGTAGATCTAATTCCAGTGATGCTTTTCAATAGAGACCTATATAACACGTTTTCTCTCAGAGGCTCACCCATTTTTAACTGGGAGGCAGCTGGTATACAACATCAACTAATAACTAATGCTCTTCACAGAACCTCTGGGACACTCATTGAGTCTGCTTTCTTTGCAGGTCTTGCCTCATCACTGCCATGACAGGGGGGTCCAATGTGAGGATACTGGTGTCTATGCCAAGCATCTCTTTTCCAACGTAGATCTGATTTCTTAACATAGCCAACAGCAAGTCAACATCAGCTTTGCAGAGAAAAGCAGGTATTAAACGAACATAAAATATTATTTGGTGGTTATAAACAAAATATGTAATTATAAGTATAAAGCTTTTTCTAATGTTTAAGTCAAGAAGTTATCCATAATTGTAATGGTTGTTCCATTGTTTGAATAAGCATATAAATTACAAGTTTGTGACTGTATTATTTAACATTTACTGAGCATTGACCACGTGCTACACATTGTCTTATCCACTTTATGCATATGTTGTCTCATTTAATTCTCCAACAACTCCTTGGGTTAGGTGACATTTTTGTGCCCATTTTATAGAAAGTAGAGCTAAAGTTTAGAGACCTGCCTAAGTCACACAAGTATTGCATCATGCATACTTCCTCTCTTTGTGGGGCGTTTGTTTGAATATGAGACTCCTTAGTAACTTTGGAGTCTAATGTCAAGGGTCAAATTTCTGTCATGAAATCATTTATGCATTGCAAGATTGAACAAGAAGTAAAAGCTGAAGTAGGGTGTTTAAAACAATGCAATGAAACGGTAAACTAAAAAATAGTGAGAATTAATTAATTAATCACAGAAAGACAGTCACAGCTGCTTTGGATCATGCTGGATTTATTTAGCAGAAGTAGCATAATTCTTTAGAACAGAAAGCAAAAGCAGAGACATTGATTGAAACTGCAGGGGGAATTTTGGTAAGCAGAATATAATTGCTCATTATTTTTATTTGTATCTTCCCATTTCCTTGTTTCCCTTTCCCTTTGTTCTTTAATAATACTCAAGACTTTGCATGAAAACACATTCTTTTCATTACTTGTATATTTAGCCTGGTCCTCCAGCTTGTCTCATTCAGAAGTCATAATCAGTTTCTAATGTCATTATAATTTCTAGTTGGGGCATCATGATCATGAGAATATGACATTTGTAGAAGCAGATGAACCAAGAAATAAAACACTTATTTTTATGCAAATATTCCAAGCAATACACTAAAAGAACAATAAATTTAAAAAGATAACTCTGTCACTATGGTGGGCTTCTAAACTAAAATCTTCTATGACAATTCAACTGCTTTATACAGGTCTGACTGAAACTTGATTTTAATAGTGCACACAACAGTACCCTTTTTAAGCCAATATTTGTCCTCATACATTTATTCACACTGTAAACAAATTATAAAAATATAGGGTTTTAAAAATATTAATATTTTTATTTATACTTGGAGGTTGAAATGAACATTAAAGGATTTTTTCTTTCCAATAACCTCAAAAATGAAACAAAAGATAATTATATAAAACTATTTTGTCACCTAATATATATCTGAAATACATTACTTAAATGGCAACAGGCTGTTGATGTAGTTTCTCAATGTTGCATGTTTAATGACAACTCTGCTCTTTACCAGAAACAGTAGAAACATAAGATTGTTTTACAAAATATCATTTGACAAACATATGGAGTATTCATCTGCTCTATTGTATTTCATTTTAAATAAATACGTGAATGCATATATTTTAAGTTTTCCAAAATCATTGAATTCAGTATCAGATATTATTTAGATTGATGTCAACATACTTTTTTTCCACAAAGCATCAGATTGTAGTTATGTTTTACTTTTCTAGACACATGGTCTCTGCAGCAAATAGTTGACTGTGCTGTTGTAGCATGAACCTGCCATAAACAACCCATTAATGAATTTGTGATGTATTCCAATACAACTTCTTTACAAAAATAAATGGGGGCTGGATTTGGCCTGACGGTACTTATTTGCTACTCTGGTTTAAGAATGTTTTTCAACAAGTAAACCTTTGCAAAATAAACCTTTGTTAATATTTACTTTATTTACTGTAAGATTGTTCTTCTTACACATTAAATGAGAGTTATGATAAATTACAAAAGGGAAACTATTACTTAAAACTTATGACATTTTTGCATGCAGAAAGATCAGGCTAAAATGCAAATATGTTTTCTAGTAGAAATTGTAGTCTGACTCCCAGTACATTATGTTGCTTGATGATTTCAAAGGTAAAAAGAAGCAATGTACTCCCAAATTCTTACTAACTTAGAAACATTGTGTCTCTTCCAGACAGAAAACTGGGCTTATCATACTTTTTCTGTTGGTAAAACATTCTTTTCTCACCTCTTGTTTAAAAAAAAAAACAAACAAACTTTGAAAAACTAAAATTCCACTGACCTATCAAAATGATCTTAGATCTCATGGTAGTACAACCCAGTGTCAGAAATAAAACATGGTACAACCAAAGCTAGAGGCAGGAAGAATCCTGGTATCAATAGGAAGGTCATGCTTAGAGAGGTCATGCTTCTTACTATATTCTATTGTTTAAAATAGTTTTGAAAAAGTGATGAGATGATTAACTAAAAGATCTAACCTGCAGAGTTGGCTCTGAGCTGGGAAGAGGGCAGGAATGAAGCATGTATTCCAAATTAGCATCTAGAATGAGATTTTATAAGCTGTAGTGTTTTTTTCTTTCTTTCTTTCTTTTTTTTTCTTTTGAGACAGAGTCACGCTCTGTCGCCCAGGCTGGAGTGCAGTGGCACGATCTCCGCTCACCACAAGCTCCGCCTCCTGGGTTCACGCCATTCTCCTACCTCAGCCTCCCGAGTAGCTGGTACTACAGGCGCCCACCACCCCTCCTGGCTAATTTTTTTTTTTTTTTTTTTTTTTTTTTGTATTTTTAGTAGAGACAGGGTTTCACTGTGGTCTCGATCTGACCTCGTGATCCGCCCGCCTCGGTCTTCCAAGGTGCTTGGATTACAGGCATGAGCCACCATGCCCAGCCTGTAGTGTCTTTAATATCTTAGTTTGCTTGGACTGCTATAGCAAAGTACCACAGACTGTGTGGCTTAAACAAGAGAAATATATTCTCACAGTTCTGGAGGCTGTGAAGTCCAATAACCAGATGCCTGTAGATGTTGTCTCTGGTGAGAGCCTGCTTCCAGACTTCAGCTGCCTTCTTGCTGTGCCCTCACACAGGCTTTCCTCAGTGTATGTGTGAGGATAGAGAGATCTTGTGTTTCTTCCTCTTTTAAGGGCATTGATTTTTATAAGGGCAACACCCTCATGACCTCATCTAAACATAATTACCCTCCAAAGATCCAACCTCACAATACCATCACATGGGAAGTTAGGGCTTAAACATATGAATTGTGGGGTGACACATTCAGCCCATAACATGTAACTTATCCAGTCTTAATTAGAAGGCTTAATATTGGAGCTTTCTAGCCAAAAACAGGTAGTCATCATGTGGGAGAATACCTTGACTTGACTTATACTCTTCAATACAGTAAGAATATAACAAATGGAGTTTATTTTATAATTTTCCATTAAAACTCTCTCATTATGTCTTGATAACGCTCTGTTACTTCTGTCAAGAATACAGCTAAATGTTAAGAAACTTATTATTGAGTAGCCAGAGTGTCTCCACAGGCTAATTATTAGGACTGAATTAACCTATGAATTTAATGGATTAATTAAATCTTATAATAAACATTTCGAAAAAATTATGACATAAGGAGTGGCAGCACAGTGGTTGCAACAACAAATGCCTTACAAATGGTGGCAAAAGGGAGCCAAGAAGAAACAGCTTGATCCATTTTCTAAGAAAGACTGGTATGGCATGAAAGCACTAGCTGCGTTCAATATAAGAAATATTAGAAAAACGCTTGCCACCAGGACTCGAGGAACCTACATTTTATCTAATGATCTCAAGGGTACTATCTTTGAAGTGAGCCTTTCTGATCCGAAGAATGATGTTGTATTTAGAAAGTTCAAGCTAATTACTGAGGATGTTCAGGATAAAAACTGCTTAACGTCCATGGCATGAATCTTACTTGTGACAAAATGTGTTTCACGGTCAAAAAATGGCAGACCATACCTGAAGTTCACGTCAATGTCAAGACTACCAATGGCTATTTGATTTGTCTATTCTGTGTTAGTTTTACAAAAAAAAAAAAAATACAACAATCAGATACAGAAGACCTCTTATTCTCAGCACCAACAGGTCTGCCAAATCCAGAAGAAGATGATGAAGCTTCCCACCCAAGAGGTGCAGAGAGATTTCCTGAAAGAAGCAGTTAATAAATGGATCCCATGCAGCTTTGAAAAAGTCATTAAAAGGTCATAAAAAGATTTGCCAATTTATTTATACTCTCAATGGTGTCTTCACTAGAAAATTCAAAGTTTGAACTGGGAAAACTTGAAGGTAGTAGTTCTTGAAAAGCTGATGGATATGAACTGCCAGTCCAAGAATCTGTTTAAAATTCAGATGTTTAATAGTGACAAACAAAAATCCTGTATGTGAAGAAAAAAAAGCATCATGATATTGCTTTCTATATAATTTTTTTCTGTTGTATTGTAAGAAAGATACATCCCTTTTCCTACAGATAAGACTTCTGAGTGTTTTTCTGTTTGGCAATATTAGCAATCTATTTTCTGCCTCAGAAAACCTATTTATAGACCTCCTATTATCAGGCATTGTACTAAATTATTCTTTGTGTCCAAAGTTTTTCAATTTATTTCCTTGGTATTTTAGTGCATATACACATTGTATAAAATAATGGCCTTTTAGTCTTCTTCCACTGTAGCTCTCTTATTTCTGTTTTATTCTAAATTCATGAAACATAACTTTCAAAAGGAATCTTACAAATAGTGATAATAACAGACATCTTCCTCAAGTTGATAATTTTATTACATATTGATATTCCATCATTCATTATAATGTATTTTGTTTAAAGTGTATTTACTTTGAAAATAAAACATCTTTTGTTAATTTTCCTTATAACATTTTTGAATACCAATTTGCGTTCTAGCATATCCAATCAAGTTGGTCAAACTGTATGAGAATGAAATGTATTTATTTAACTTACTTATATTATAAATTGTTTAAGTAGTCTGCTTATATTGATTGTCTTTATACTTCTTTTTGAAAATTAGTATACTGATCATTGTTAACTCATGCTTCTATTTCCATGCTAATTATTTATAGGATTCATATCTATTTTTTCATATTATGATTTATGTAGCTTCTTATCTCTTATGACCTGAACAGTTTATAAAATGCCAATTAATTCATTTCTGTGAGAAAATAAAATAATTCCGTAAAAATTAATAAACATTTTTATAAGTTTCTCAATGTTATTGTCAGTTATTGATTCACTGACTTCTCTGTGTAGTATATAAAATCACATATTTATTTAGAAAATCATCCATTTCATTGATGTTTTCAACTTTAGCAAATTAATCATGAAAGCAATTTTGCGCAATGTATTATATTTATGATTGTTTTTATTTTCTTTATTTACATTAATAGGTTTCCCTAGTTTGTTTATTTTGTTAATTTTTTTACAGGGGTAAACCTTGGATGTGCGAATGCTGTTACTTTTATTAGAGTGTTATAATGGAAATAAAGTAGTTACATAATGAATATAATGCCACAAAGAAGGCATAACTTAGAATTTGCACTCTTGACTCACTGCTGTTTTATTTGAAGTATTAGTTTTCTGTTGCTACTGGAACAAGTTACTACAAAGTTAGTGCCTTATTATTCTACAAGTCTCTAGATCAGGAGTTTGACATAGGTTTCACTGGGCTAAAACTAAGGTGTCAGCATCGTTCCACTTCCTTCTGGAGTTTCCAGGGGACACTCTGTGTCCTTGCCTTTTCCAGGTTCTAGAAGCTTCCCATATTCCTTGACCTACATCCCCCTTTAAGGTCAGCAATGATGAGTCAAGTTCATCTCACCTGGCATCAATATGACTGTCTTCTCCTGCCCCATCTTCCACTTCTAAAGGACTCATAGTGATCAGATTGGGTCCACCAGATACTCCAGGTTAGTTAAGGTCATTACCCTAATCACGTCAGCAAAGTCTCTTTGCCACGACATAACATTTAGCAGGATTCAGGTGGGAGGATTAGGATTGAACAACTTTGGTGGGCTATTATTTTGCTTCCCACATCTGTTTTCCTTGTCAGTCATGTTTTCAGATTCAAATCAAGTTGCACATCTTTCGTAAAAGAAATTAATGTACACGAATCGGATTCTTATCCATGATTGACTTTCTTTCCTCTTTGTCAAATTTATCTTTTAATTGGTTTCTAAGCATATTCCGAAAAGTTGTTTAGCTTTCCATGGTTGGCCAGGGATCTATCTACATAAATTATTGCATTTGGACACAATTTGCATTAATTTATAAATATTCCCTAAGTTAATAAACAGATTGTGTTGACAGAATTTGTTTGCCTGAGTTGGTCATCAATTTAATCAAACTAATTACTCTATTATTTCAGTAAATAGCCATATTTGGAAAACATTTTTTACTGCCACCTAAGTTAAAGGAAAAAATGAACAGGACATAAGATTATGAGTAAGGAAGAAAGAAATTTTGTTATCAGCTTGTGTATACTCTACAAAAAAATATGCTCGTCACTGTTTCATTGAAGTTTCACAGTGTAAGTGAGACTATGAATATAAAGTAGTTTACTAAAATTATTTTTTAAGTAACTACTGGTTGGTACTTTTAAAAAATCTCCTGTCTGAACTAAACAAAGATATTTTTATAGATGCAGCATAAATCTAAATTTCTTAAAATGCTTAGAAAAATTATATGGAGTGTTTCTATGAAATTGGGGTTTTTCAAGAATCAATGATTGTTTTCAGATTCAAAGAGCATTTTCTACCAGTTGTCGTCAGAGGATTTGACAAAAATTTATCAGCCTCTTAATATACCTTTTAGTCAAGTTCTAGGAATTTTCTCAGTAGTATTATGTTGTGATACAGGTTTTTATTAATGTTTATTTTGTTTTATGTAGTAAAGCAAATTTCTTATTATTTCACCTCTAATAAATAGTGCATGTAGACAGATCAATAAATGGATGATGAGTGATAGATACATAGATGACAAATTAACAGATGACAGATGAAGAGATACAGATTGACAGATACTTGTGTCAGTGTTAAAAATGTTCAACTTATGTCCATATTCTATGAGTCACATTTGAGATAATTATGATCATCAACTTTATCTATTTGGTTTTCAATGTGATGGATATAGTAATTTGATCATTATAATATGTATACTTGCATTAAAACATCACATTGTACTCCATAAATATGTGCAATTAGTATGCATCAGTTCTGAATAGAAAAATAAATTAAACATAATATTCTCAAGGTCTTTAGAAATAGCTGCTTAATAAGAAAGATCTAGTAGAAATGCAAAATAATTCAGCCACTGTGGAAAAGAGTTTTGTGGTTCTTCAAAAAGTTAAACATAGAGTTATGATGACATGATTCCTCAATTTCTCTCTAGTGTATATCCACAAAATAATTGAAAACAGGTACTAACACAAGTACATGTACACGCATTTTCATAGCAGCATTTTTCACAATACTCAGAAGGTAGAACAGCCCAAATGTCCTCCAATGGAAGAATTGATCATCCAATTTCGATATACCTATACAATGGAATATTATTCAGCCATGAAATGTAATGAAGTACTGATATATATGGTACAAACTGTAACATGAATGAACCTCCAAAATTGGTTAAGTGAAAAAAGCATGACACAAAAAGTTACATATTTTATGATTTCATGTATATGAAATATCCAGAACTGATGAATCCATAGAGACAGAACACAGATTGGTGGTTTCCAGGGGCTGGGTGCAGGAAGGAATGGAGAGAAACTGATTGATGGGTAATGGTTTTAATTTCCAGTGATGGAAATGATGGTTTTTGAACTAGATACCATACTTTAAATGCCACTGAATTGTTCATGTTTAATTTTGCGGTATATGAATTTCACCTTGATAAATTATTGTTAAAATTAGTAAAAAGGTCTATGGTTCAAGCTATAAAACTTCTCATTGAGGACTATGAGGACTAGGATATTTATGCTCCTAGGTTCAAAGCTCTGGTAGGGGCTTCTGCTCCCTAGTCTTCACCTGCTTAAGCTACACCTGCAAGAATCTGTCCTTTCCTCTTTGAGCAATCAGCTTCAATGGCTGAAGGTAGGTGTTTTGTTGTCCCTCAATAACAGCTGCAGAGCCTCTATAAGTCCTTTAATCTTCCTTGATGAAGTCTATGCCCCAGCAGGGTGTAATCCTCATCCGAAGCATACTGAAACTCGGAAGAGGTGCCCTTGGCCCATTTGCCTACATACTGATCATTAAAATTTATTCTGCTACCCACATACAGGGCATAGAGATGCTCTGGTACATTGTCTATTCTCCAGACTTCATCAGTGGATATTATGTCACAGATGTCCTCTGTTTTCAGATTCCAAGTATAGATGAAAACTCTACTGAAACCTTCCAGAACTTGGAGACCCATTTCTAATCCAAGGGGAAGACAAAAATCTGTTCTGACTGATCACATATTTCTGTATCCTCTGAGTACTAACCACAAGAAACATTTTTAAAGTAAAACATCAAGATGTAACTCTTTTCTTTCATTCCAGAATTTGAATCTCTTCTGAGGCAATATGTAACACTTACTTATTATGAAAGGAATAAAGAATAAAAAGAAAAATGTGGCAATATAAACCACATATGCTAAGACTTAGAAATCTTATTCTTGAATGAGTAGAGCTTTGTATACAGGTGTTGGTTTCCTAGGGTTAGGTTCCCAACACTTTAATATTATCACAAAGATGATCTCAAAACCATTATATTATCAGTCTACTTTCTGTACCTATTATACTGGTAATAGGAAGTAGGAGGCCAGAGAGTGGATAGACAAATAGTGTTTTTCTTTGAGAAGCCCTCAGAAAATACACCTAAAGCAACAACACATTGTTCTGTGTATGTTTACCTATCTATCCCAAATAACTACAGAACATAATTCCATGGATGTAAGTTCTATGATCTTAGCACGCCATGGTTTGATCAGACATCCTGATTGATGATCAGAAGCATTCTGTTAAAGACTATTGATCAGGGATTCTGTGATAGTTTATTTAAAATGCCACAGATTCTTTCTCTTTCAGTCATCACATATTTACATTGGGATATTGCAGATTTTCCCATCACATGGCTTCTATTTCTTCACCCCTTGAATCTGGGTTGTTTGTGAGACTTGTGAGACTTGTGAGACTTGCTTTGACCAAAAGAACATTAACAAATGTTAAACAAGCAGTGACTTGAAAAGAACTTGCACATGGAGCTTGTTCTCTTGTGGTTCTTGGAACTCTTTCACATCCATGTGGACAAGCCTGGACTCATGTGCTGAAAGATGAGAGACCACATGGAGAGAGACTCCACAGATCCCAGCCATTCCAGACAAGGCTATGATAAGCCTCCCAGCCCCAGCCAATCCATCAGCTCACTGCATATGCCTGAACAAGCCTAGCTGAGATCAACCAAGCCTGGCCGAGACTTGATGAATTACACAGCTGAGTCCAGCTCAAATAGCAAACCATAAAATTATGAGCTAAATAAATAGTTGTTTCTGGCCACTATATATTGGGTTGTTTTCTTATGCACCAAGAGCTAACTGATAAACATACTAATCTATTTTACAACTTACCATTTCATTATAATTCCTCAAGAAAAAATATAAATCATGCCAGCTCATTTGTTGAGGTGTCTTGCTAAAAGAAGTATAAACTTCTGAAAAAAAAATCTTTCAAGGTTTGTGTGATGGACTAAATTGTGTCCCCTCAAAATTCATACGTTGTAGCCCTAACCATTCATGTGACTGAAACTGGAGATTAAGGAGGTAATTAAGGTTAAATTAGGTCATAAAGGTGGGATGCTAATCCAAATTTACCTGTGTTCTTACATCAGGGATGCATGTGCACAAAGAAAAGGCCATGTGAGGACATAGCAAGAGGGAAGCTGTCCGCAAGCCAAGGAAAAAGGCCTCAGGAGAAACCAAATCTGCCAATACATTGATCTTGGACTTCCAGCATTCAGAAATGTGAGAAAATAAATATCTGCTGTTTAAGCCACCAGTATATTATATTTGTTATGGTAGCCTTAGCAAAGTAAGATAGTTTGTGTTACTGCCTTCTTTTTGCAGATAAAGCAATTATATCTGATAGGTATTATGTAACCATATTTGTCCCATAGACAGTTGTTTTTGGATAAACATAAAAATTAACCCTTCTGTTGTTAAAGCTTCAAACTTGTATTTGCTTTATCTGAGTTCCTTCCTCAGGAAAGGATATTCAGTTCTCTCAAAAAAGTATCAAAGAACTGAAATTCACTAGATCACCATACCAGATAACTCCTTGCCCCTCCCTAGTTCCTGATTTCTTAAACATTGTTACATTTCTTCCCTGCTGTATAAAACCCTAGTTTTAATCAGTCAGAGAGATGAATTTGAGACTGAACTCCCATCTCCTTGCTGCAGCACCCGATTAAAGCCTTCTCCCTTGGCAATATTTGTCTTCTCAGTGATTGGCTTTCTGTGCAGCAAGCAGCAGGACCTAGACCAAACCCCTGGTATTGTGGTAACAAACAACACACATGCACACACATATACATGCAAATGACTGATAAAAGAGATAAAAGAAAGGAAAAGGAAAGCAGAAGGAGGAAGATCATCCATGAATCCATTGAGAATAGACACTGATGATCTATTTGGTTTCTTTCTTTACCTAATTCTTTATCATTATAGCTTTTGTATATAATGCTAGCTTTCTACCACATCATGTTAGGTTATTTACCCACTATGTGATCTTTCTTTTAAATGTTTCTATTTCTTTTCATTAAATGAAATAATTGTTAAAGGGGTGACTTCAATTAACTTCTAGGCCTTCTATATAGTGTTGCAAAGGCCCATATTCTACATCTAGGTTAAATTTTCCTGTCTTTTGTTATTTAATTATCTAGCATAGGAGCAACAAATAGGGATCTGAAAGTGACTATCTGTGTTGGGTTATCCTTGGAAAAATAACATGACAAACAAAGATAGATTAGCCCACTGGTAACAAAATTCAAATGAGACAACTATCCTGTTCCCCAAATCAAATATTTCTCAAAAGCAATCAATGATTAATTAAAAGTAGTGAAAACACATTTAATAATCTTTACTAATGAGTTTGAACAAACACTTGGATTGATTAAAAACTAAATAATGAGCATGCTAAAACTCTTGCATTCATCAATAACTAAACTGTTTTTAAAGTTAAGTGCCAAATTTGTTTATTTTTAATGTTGCATCATTAAGTAAAATTTGTGTTTAAAGATTTTATACAACTAGATGTTTTTATTTTTAACTTAGACATAGCTATTTTCCTAACAGTTCTTTTTAACAAGTCCATCAAGATTTAAATAGCAAAATTCTATTAAAAACTGGGATGTTCACATGTAAACCCAGCACACCTTTATAGGTACATTAGTTTTAAGGCTCAAAATACTCATATGGAATAATTAAGTATTGTATTTTCAATATAAGCATTTAGTTTAAATATGCTGTGCATAATGTTTTACTATATGGCCCATCCTGTCATCGTTTTTATATTCTTCAATTTTTTTTATGGTACACAGATGTTTTGCCTGCCCTATTTATGCTATGCCAAGGTGAGTATTTTTGAAATGCCTTATATTTAGAATACCACTATAGGAGAATATGATTTATCAACTGTTTTGCAACATGTATGAAGTACTTGACTTATTTTTAAGGATTTTGAGCAATGAAAACTTTTATTTTTAAAAAAGTTATAGAATGATACATAAAACTTAACATTTTGATCATCCAATAAAATCTGCTTTCAAGAACATTATTGATGATATTGCGGGAGTGTCTTGAATTGTTTTCAGGAGACCATGGCTCATTTTCAGATCTACTATTTGCAGCACTTTTTAAAAAATTCAGATGGGGATCTTTGATTTTACTAATCTTCTGGATAATAACTGACAGATGTATAGGTCTGGAGCATTTGAGTCCTCTCCCAAATTTGAGAAAGAACTTTGAACATGTTATATTTGAATTCTCGTGGAAGACAAGAAAGGAAAGCCTTAGATAACCAATTAGATATGAAGTGGTAAAATGAGTTTCACCACCCTTAGAAATATTTAGTGACAGCTGAGGCGGGTGGATCACCTGAGGTCAGAGGTTTGAGACCAGCCTGGCCAACAGGGCGAAACCCCATCTCCACTAAAAACACCAAAAATTAGCTTGGGGTATTGGTGGGCACCTGTATTCCCAGCTACTCAGGAGGCTTAGACAGGAGAATTTCTTGAACCCGGGAGGCAGAGGTTGCAGTGAGCCAAGATTGCGCTATTGCACTCCAGCCTAGGCAAAAGAGCAAAACTCCGTCTCAAAAAAAAAAAAAAAAAAAAAAGAAAAGAAAGGAAAGAAAGAAAGAAAGAAAGAAACATTTAGTGACAATAGGAGACAATTGAGTAGAATGGAAAGACTAAAAATAGTACAAATTTGGGGAAAAAAATTCAGGGTTTGTTCATAGGCCCAGCTCCTATGTGTGTGACTTTATGAAAAAAATATTGGTGAGTTTTAAGTTCTTCAATCATAAAATGGGGATAAAACAATTCTACTTTTACAGGTATAAAATAGCTAATGCCTGCAACTAAATAAGCAATTGCAAACTTTCATACCATCTTGGTAATATAGAGATTAAATTTTCATGTTGAAAAATTTAAGAATCACAAGAAGTGACAAAAGCAGTACAGAGAGTCCCTGGACCCTACACCCACGTTTTTACAATGATAATGTTGTACTTACCCAGAGGTCATTTCAAAACCAGGACATCAACATTGGTACAAAATGATTAACTAAATTACAGATTTTTTCAGAATTCATAGGTTGTTACATACACTTTGTGTGTGTGTGTGTGTGTGTGTGTGAGAGTATGTGTGTGGTCCAGGAATGTAGTACTATGAAATTTTATTGTATGGGTAAATTCATGTAATCACCACTGTCAGACTGCTTGATCACTACAAAGAAACTCCCATTTGCTACCTTTTTATGTCACATCCTTATCCCAATCCTAACTCTTGGCAACTTCTATCTGATCATTTTCCATCATTGTATTTCCGTCATTTGAAGAATATGATATAAGTGGAGTCATGCAACACTATGCAATTTTTGAGATTTTTTTCACTGAGCATAATGTCCTTGAGTTGATCCAAGTTTTTATCTCAATAATTTATTTGTTTCTTATATTGCTGAGTAGTTTTCCATTGTATGACTGTACCATGCCTCTTTAAATCCATCCATATCCACTCACTGAAGGGCACATGGGTGGTTTCTAGTTTGGGATTTGCAAAGAAAGCTGCTGAGTACATTGTATAAAGATTTTCCTATCCACAAGATTTTATCTTTCTAGGATAAACACTCAGGAGTGTGATTACTGGGCTGTATTATTAGTATGTCATATGGTTTGGCTGTGTCCCCACCCAAATCTCATCTTGAATTGTAACTCTCACAATTCCCATATGTTGTGGGAGGAACCCAGTGGGAGGTGATTGAATCATGGGGGCGGGTCTATCCTGCACTGTTCTCGTGATAGTGAATGAGTCTCACGAGATCTGATGGTTTTAAAAATGAGAGTTTCCCTGCACAAGCTCTCTCTTTGCCTGCTGCCATTCATGTAAGAGTTGACTTACTCCTCCTTGCCTTCCACCATGATTGTGTGACCTCCCCAGCCATGTGGAAGTGTAAATCCCATTAAACGTTTTTCTTTTATAAATTGCCCAGTCTCAGGTATGTCCTTATCAGCAGCACGAAAACAGACTAATACAGCTTGTTTAACCTTTTATGAAACTGGTTGTTTAACATTTGAACTTGCAAAAATTAACAAGTTGTTTAACATGTTTAACATTTAAACAAACAGACTGTTATGAAACTGTCAGTGGGACTGTCCATTTTACATTGCTGGCAGAAATGTTTGAGTGATCCAGTTGTAGATTGGTAGTGTATTAGTCAGTTCTTATACTGCTATAAGGTAGTACCTGAGACTGAGTAATTTATAAAGAAAAGAGGATTAACTGGGTCACAGGTCTGCAGGCTGTACAGGAAGCATGGCTGGGAGGTCTCAAAAAACTTACAATCATGGCAGAAGGTGAAGGGGAAGCAGGCACGTCTTACATGGATGGAGCAGGAAGAAGAGAGAGGGAAGGAAAGTGCTACACACTTTTACATGACCAGATCTCACAGTAACTCACTCTCTCCAGGACAACACCAAGGGGGGTAGTGTTAAACCATGAGAAACCACTGCCATGATCTAATCACCTTCCACCAGACCCCACATCCAACATTGGGGATTACAGTTTGACATGAGATTTGGGTGGGGACATAGATCTAAACCATATCAGGTAGTATTTTAAGTAATGCAAAATATAAAATTATTTTTTATCTCAGACTTTTTGGACAAAGACAACTTGGTCATAAAATACATTATAGAAAAATTGCATATCTGAATGATAATACTAAGAATTGAGAAAATACTTGATTCACTCTTATGAAAAAGTTTGTTTCCTTAATGAGTGGATGGCTAAATTGATACAGAATTCAGCTGCTCAGAAATTTACACATTAGTTTCTATATTAAGCAGACCACATTCTTATTTTTGTTTAAAATAGACAAGAGACTTTATTGTATAAAATCCCCCCTATACAAACCAAGATTCATAGGCTCTTCAGAGACTCCTGCAGTATGTTCGTTACATTAACAATATAAGGACAGGAGGACTCTATCTGATGAGAAAGCATTAGCAAGATTTGATTTGGAATGTAATACAATCCCAGCAGCTGAATAAGGGTTACTTTAAAATAGTTCCTATTAAAGAAACTATGTGTTCTTTAGAACCAAGATAACATCTTGTGTTATCTTTACAGTGAAAAAATGACAATTCCCAGGGACATCTTTATTGCAGCAGTAGGCTGCTACATTCATTCTTCAAGAAAGCCATTTTAACATATGCAACTAACTTATTCCAAAATCAACAGCAAAAAAAAGTTAACGTAATTGTTATTTTTTCAACTTCATAAATTACAAAACCATAGGCAAAAAAAAAGAATTGAACAAGGGTAAGATAACCAATCAAATAATGTTAACCTAGTCAGAGTTGTTCTCCACATTTTAGTGTCATTTATGATAGTCAACAGAATCAACTATTGTAATTATTAACTTCTTTGGTGTACTTAAAATCCTTTAGGCAATGGAGATCATCCTTTTATGGAAATCATTTATTTTAAAACTTCCTCTTTATAGTTCCATGTATTTTTTCCAAATTTACTTTGTTTTGTCAGCTAAAATCCAAATGAACAGAAATAGAAGTACTTTTCATCAAAATAAACAATTATATATATCTGGGAAACCTTTCTCCTATAAAGTTAGAATAAAGACTCTTGAGAGTCATTGTAAAATGTAGTACATTTTTAGCCAATAAGGAGATTAAAAAAGAGGAAAATAGTACTGCTCTCACTGATCCTAGAGGGTAGGCATGGGTGGAAATGAGTCAGAGCCACTGAGGTGCAGTCAGTAATTGTTTGCTCTCCACTCTACTGATGTTGTGAACTAATTCATTATTTTTTTATACTGAACTTATGTTTCCTTTGTAGTCATGCTTTGCCTATAATTTATTAGTTCTTTCCCTTTAAATTTTATTTGTACCCTGGGAAAATTGGAAGTAGAAAGTCTGAACAAAAAGTACCAATCTTCTTTGACATGCTCTTAATAGCAATAATCACCACAACAACCTCAAACAAGGAAGGTTTTTTCCCCCATAAAGGCAAAGATACCAACAATATGTTTTCATTTATATTGTGCACCTTCAAGGTAATCAACAGAAATAAAACAAATGCATTCATTTTCCTGGTTATATTCCCAAGGCAAGTTTATTATTACATCTCAATAGCTATAAATTATCCATGTAAAACCAAATATAGATATTATTATGCACCAGGGTGCCTTTATATGAGTATTATAAGTGATTTGATTATAGGATCTTACACCTAAATATTTCTGAAGCAACCATAGTAAAAGAGTTCCTTTCAATACCATGATACTCAACAGAAATTAGACAGTTAAAGGAACATTGTAAAACATGGATTTTGGTGCAAGCTGTTTATCAGGCACACTGTGAGGACGATGAAAGCCCCAGTTAAGTGTATTTGTCTGCATACTGTAAAACACTTAAGATCAAATTCAGGATTGGGTGAGCTATCCACAATTACTGGCGTCAGCAGTTTAAATATAGTTCTTGCTGAGAACACCTTCATGATAACTGTTCCAAACCCATGCATTTTGCCAGGTAGAGGCAATAATTGGTAACTGTCAATGCTACCTACAAACACCATGTTCCTCCAAAAATAACCCGGAATGATTAGCTCTCAGCAATTGGCTGCACTTTTGCTGACTTCTTGTGAGTGGTTTTTCACACACAGTCATAGATAAACCCACTGTAACCTAACACAGCTGATGACTCATTTCATGGCTTTCTGCTTGTCTCTTTCAAAGCTGTATGTTGTTTCTGTTTTAGAAAGAACAAGCATCTATTTTTAAAGGGAGGGTGGGTTTGCTTTATTATTATTCAGAAAAGGACCAATCTGGCATCCTATCATCTTATCCTGTGACATGCAGAACATTCCTGGGTTTTGTTCCATAAATATAGAAAAGTTTTATTTAAAGGAACAATGTCAAAATGACCTTCAAGCCTATCTATAGACTTTTGTGTGCTGCTAGAGTAAATGCAGAATTCAAATTGAGTTTCCCTGCAAAATGCATTTTGGAAGGAGACATTTCTAGAGATTACAGATGGTTCAAAAGCAATTTAATGCTGGGTACACTTGGGGTGCTATCTGATTCATGAATAATGAGGACACTCACTTGTTCACTGGATATATGGTATTCAAACAGAACTCAATGAATATTTCTTATGAAGAAGGTGTCAGCTGGAGTAGTTATGTATGGGGGATTTGCCATAAAAAGGTTCAAAGTTTGAGTTAATGTAAAATAAGGTTAATTTTCATTTATTTTAAAAGAGGATATATTATTTTGCTCAAGAATGTGGTAAGAAATGAATACTTGCCAATGTCAAAAAGTGAGTATTCATAAAATATGTTAAGTAAAATATTAGTCTTTACTGTAGTCCTGTAGAAATATTTTTTTTCTGCTCCATATTTTACCAAAACAACACAAGCTTTCATTTTTTAGTTCAATGGCCACATATACAATTGCCCACAAATAGAAAAGTTGAACAAGATTATGTCAGTTAATCATCAGGCAAGTTAGTGACCAAACCATTCCCGCCCTTTGCTCTCAAGCCTATAATCTAAATCAGAGGTTTTCCTGACTGCATGTTAATGTCATAAAACCAGTTGTAGTCTTCTTACTCCACACACGTGTGTGCACAAATCTGAATGCATTCATTTTTGTTGTTTGTTTTTGTGTCCTGTTTGATCCACATTGAAGACATGTCCTTTTGTTTTAGTGTCTCTTTGTTTAATTTGTTGGTTTTATACTTGATTGTGTCTTTAATATGCCTGTAAAGTAAATGGTTATTTGCAAATAATAAATAACCATATTATAAATATTTTATATTGTGTCTCTTGCTGCTATTATTAAGTACTTATTCCTTAATGTAAAAACTTCAAAGGAAATCTGGACCACTGAAGTTACAGGCATAGGTCCAGGTTCCATCAAAATAGAATGCCTCTAACATATATTCTACCAATCTGATTTCTTAGCTATTATAATTTTATAGTACAAATAAATCCTTCCCTTCAAAAATATTACTTTTTCAATGAGGACTTACCACTTAGAATTTTACCTAAATTGCAATTCTTCTGCCAGTTCCCTTCATTCTCTTTATCTTGCTTTATTTTTGTAGCACTTATTTCTTTCATAAATATTATGTAATTTGCATATAATTATGTTTATGATCTATCTCCTCTAATTAGAATATAAGTTTCATGAAGGCAGTGTCTTTTGTCTGCTAACAGAATAGTTTCTGAAAAACAGAAGGTGATTTTAAATACTTGCTGAATGAATGAAAGAGTACTCACTAGGGTTCTGAGATGAAATATTTTATCTATAAGTCTTGCCATATAAGTTTATATGACATCTATCTTTTGCCCTTTTATTAAAAAAAGAAAATCTTAAATAAGATTTCTTTTTAGAGATACTGGATCTTTTTGGAATTTTATGAAATACTATTACAGATTTATAAAACTATAGTGTTTTGGTTTAGATATTAAGAATAGTTTTCCGGCCAGAGGACTCATTTTTTAGATACTACTTGTAAAGCATATGTAATACAAATTTGTTGTATTTTTAATACATAGATTTCCTCTTAGACACTTTGGAAATCTTAAAGACTTCATACATTCCACATCAATCTTGCCAATACTGTGAATCTCTGGTAAATAACTGTGACACACTATATAAAATGTTTATAATCTGGTCATTTATTATTTGCAAGTAACCAATTACTTAATAGGAATATTAAAGAAACAAATATAAAACCAACAAATTAAACAAATAGACATAGAAACAAAAGAAAATATCTTCAATGTGGATCAAACAGGACACAAAAACAAATTGCTAAATTTTACCACACACACACACACACACACACACACACATATATATATATATATATATATATATATATTTGATTTTGAGACGGAGTCTTGCTCTGTCCCTCAGGCTGGATTGCAGTGGCGCAATCTCGGCTCACTGCAAGATTGCAGTGAGCTTGCAGTGAGTCGAGATCGTGCCACTGTACTCCGCCTCTCAGGTTTCACGCCATTCTCCTGCCTCAGCCTCCTGAGTAGCTGGGACTACAGGCGCCCGCCACCACACCTGGCTAATTTTTTGTATTTTCAGTAGAGATGGGGTTTCACCGTGTTAGCCAGGATGGTCTTGATCTCCTGACCTCGTGATCCACCTGCCTCAGACTCCCAAAGTGCTGGGATTACAGGCGTGAGCCACCGCGCCCGGCCAAGATGATATTATACATTAATAAAAATTCCAAAATAACTTTCCCCTTAAAGAAAAATAAATTTTATAATAAAAAGGACGTGATTGCTGAGTAGATGCATTATATAAGAGGCAGAAGAAGGATCTGGAGCCAGATAAATAAAAAACACAAAGCTATAATTTGTGTAACATGAAAACTAGCCTAATATGGCATGAAGAATTCCAATCAGTGGTAGCTTAGGCCCAGGGACACAGAGAGAAACAAGGAGCTATGAGGAATCTTTTTGGGGTGATGTAAAAGTTCTATTACCTTATTTTTTAGTGCTATTTTTGTGAGTTCCTATACCTGTCAAAATTCAAAAAGTTGTACACTGTAAATAGATGTAATTATTGTACATAAATTATTCCTAAGCAACTTGATGAGCAAAACCAAAAGTATCTAAAGATTTGTTAGACAAATAAAAGTTATAAGAACTAATCCCTAAAGAGCCATACTAAAGGGCATACTAAAAAATATTCAAGCATAAAGAAAATTATCTCTGTTGGAAAATCAGAGGAATAAAGAGCAAATCTAAATCAATATTGACTGTATAAGCAATGATTATGGCTTGTTTCTTTTAAAGTATATACCAAAATAAATATAGGAGTTCAAAGGCATACGATTTGTGAGAAAGTGACTTGATTTAAATTGTTCTAAGTTGCTTACATTGCCCAGGAATAAGCCAAAAGTACACATGAATAGTATACATAGGTCATTTTAAAATGTATGTTGTAATCTCTCGGCTAAGCACTAACACTATAATGAAAGAGTAAAAAATTCCGAAAATAATAGAGGAGGAAATATAGTTAAATACATACACATACAAACACATATGCACACATGACTGTCCCAAAGAATAAATTAAATACACACACATGCACACATAATTGTCCTAAAGATAAAGGAACGAGGGGGGAAAAAAAAAACAGAGCAGGGGGACAAAGAAAGAGCAAATAGCAAGATGGTAGATTTAAACTCAAACGTGTACATAATTATGTTCATTTTAACTCAGCTATTGTGCAAATTAAAAGACAATGGCTATTAGAGTGTGTGCACAAGTATACACTCACACAAACACAAATACGCTGACATATATATAAAAAGAAACATGATAATAATAAAATATTAATTTCACCAAGAACATGTAAACATCCCAAGGTCTATAAGCCTATAACATATTCTCCAATAGAAATAAAACAAATATTTACAAAACTGAAGGGCAAATATACGGTCATAGTGAGAGATTTTAATAAACTTCTCCCTGTGACTGATAGACAAAAAAATCAACAAAAATATAGAAAATTTCATATAATTAGCAAATTTGGCTTACTTGATAAACGTGAAATATTGTAAATATACACAAAGCAAGTTGCTCAATAGTTTCAATTGCACATGTAACTTTTTAAAAAATTGACTGTATCCTTCACCACAAAGGAAGCCTCAATTAATTATAAAAAGTAAAATTATTACAATATGTTTTATGAGTACAATAACTCAAACTATAAATCAAAAAAGATAACTAAAAAAATCATAATTTGGAAATTAAGAAATGTACTTCTACATAAGCCATAGATCAAAATGAAATTAAAATGGGAATAATAATAGTTTAGATTAATCATGATAAATTATTACACATCAGAAGTTATGAGATATAGAGAAGCTATACTTACAGGAAAATTTATGGCTTTAATGCTTATTTAAGAAAACAAGAAAAGCTAACTCAATGACTTAACTTCTTAAATTAGAAAAACATCGCAAAATTAAATGCCAAAATATACAAGAAGGGAAAGATAAAATTAAGCGTATAAATTAGTAAATAGAAAATGGTTGTAAAATAGAGTCAATAGAGTAAAAATGTGGTTCTTTAATGATTTTGTCTGATGAAAGTGATCAAGAAATGAGAGAAGGTACAAAAAATCAATGTCAGTAATACAAAAAGAGGATGTTACCACAGATCTTGAAGATACTAAATATTCTAAAATGTTAATACATACAGGATGTTCACATAAAATTGAAAGATTCAAAATTTTAAAGCTGTCAAATATCCCCAAATTTAAATGAGCTAAATGCAATTCCACTCAAAATTTCATTTTTTTAAGAATTTCACAATGTTATTAAGAAACTATAAATAATCAAGAAGAATCAACTCATTCTTGAAGGAGAAGATCATGGTGGAAAATGTTGCTTTCCTGGATATGAAAGCTCATCATAAAGCTATATTAAATAAAATAGCATTGCATTGACTCAGGATATATAGGATATATATAAAAAGACCAATGGACCAGGATAGATCAGAAATAGACTTGAGAATATTCTGATTAGTTTATTTACTAAACATATGGCAATGTATTGAAGTGGCATAAGGATAAAGATAAAGGATAATATTTTCAATAAATAATATTGTATCAATTGTTTAACCGTGGAAGAAAATAACGTAAATTTACTTTTTCTTATCACATAAACAAAAACTTTTCTAAATGGATTTTTATATAAATATAAAAGAGAAAACGACACATCTTTTAGACAGTAATATAAGAAAAAATCATTATACTCAAGGTAAAAATGTATTAAACATAGTATGACTATGCAATTCAACGTTCTATCTGGAACAAGTTTTGACAGAGAAAGGGAGGAGCTATTAACAAATATGCTGAGGCATGAACCAAGAATGTGTCATGCAAACAGGATAAGTGCATTGCCACATAAACAGGACAAAGAAAGAATTAGTAATAAAGAAAAAATTAAAACATTGATTTCTATTTTAACTAGTAATACATAAATTAAGAATCTCAAAATGCAAAACAAGGTACATAATGGGAAAATATATTCATATCCTGCTTTTACAATAAATTTCAACTAAGACAAAATTATCCAAGCAAATAGAAAAATGTCAAGGGAGTTGAACAGAAACATTGTTGGTGGGGATATTAATGGTCAATAAACAAGTTAAAAGCTCTACTTTATTAGTGGAGCAAGACGGCAGAATAGAAGGCTCCACCAGTCATTCCCCACAACAACCCCCTGGGCAAGGACAACAATGTAACAACTATCTACACAAACATACACACATGCGCACACACACACACACACACAAAGCACCTTCATAAAAACCAAAATCAGGTGAGCACTCAATCAGGTGAGCTGGTTTTAACTTCATATCGCTGAAAGAAGCACTAAAGAGGCAGAAAAGACAGTCTTGAATTATGATCATCCCCCCATTCCCCATCCCCTGTCAGGCACAGTATGGTGCAAGGGGCGCGTTTCTGTGCACTAGGGAGAGACAGAGCACAGCAATCAGTGCTGTCCTGTTAGAGCAGAAAGGAAACCCAGAGCAAACTCAGCTGACACTCACCCACAGAGGTAGCATTTTAACCAGCCCTAGCCAGAGGGGCGTCTTCGATCCCAGTAGTCTGAACTCCAGTTTCCACAAGCCTCGCCACTGCAGGCTAAAGTGCTCTGGGGTTCTAAATAATCTTGAAAGGCAGCCTAAGCCACACAGACTGCAATTCCTAGGTGAGTCCTAGTGCTGAACTGGGCTCAGAGCCAGGGGACTGGGTGAGAAGGGCCAACTACCTACTGAGACATCAGTTAAGCCAGCTAAGGGAGTGCTGGCTTGACCCCTCCCCTAACCCCAGGTTGCATAGCTCCTGGCTCCAAAAGGGACCCCTTTGTTTAACTTGAGGAGAGGAGAGGGAAGAGTGGGAAGGACTCTGTCTTGCATTGTGGATACCAGCTCAGCCACAGCAGGATATAACACAAGTCAAAGTCATGAGGCCCCCATTCCAGTCCCTAGCTCCCAATGAACATTTCTAGACACACCCTGAGCCAGAAGGGAGCCCACTGCCTTCAAGGGAAGGATGCAGTTCTGGCAGGGTTCAGCATCTGCTAACTGAAGAGCCCAGCAGTGACACCCAGGTACCACACTGAGGGCCTTGTTTGAGACTCTGAGACTTGCTGGTTTCAAGTGAGACTCAGCACATTCCCAGCTATGAAAGCTATGGGGCAAGACTTCTTCTGCTTATGAAAAGCAAAGGGAAAAGTAAAGGGGACTTTGCCTTTCTGCTTAGGTACTAGCTCAGCCACAGAGAGGTAGAGTACCAAGTAGGCCCCTGGAGTCCCTGCCTCTAGGACTTGGCTCTTGGACAGCATTTCTGGACCTGCCTTGGGCCAGAGCAGAGCTCACAGCCCTGAAGGGTGAATCCCAAGCCAGGCAGCATTCACTCCAAGCCAACTGAAAAGCCCTTGGGCCTTAAGGGAACATGGGCAGTAGTCTGGCAGTTGTCCCCATGGGCCTGTGGTGGTGGAGGCCACAAGGTGAGGCTCCTCTGTCTTTGGAAAGGGAAGGGAAGAGTGGGAAAAACTCAAAACAAAATGCTTTTAACTTGCTCATATGTCATTACTATTTTCTATCAATATTTCAAGTAAATAGGACTCTGGGATCTATGTATTTATAGAGTGTTGATTTTAACCACTAATTAAATATGTTTATTAAAACCTACTTGAATATTAACCTAGGCACTATTATTTTGAATGGGGATTCAAATGGCATTATTTTATAGCAACTCATTAAATATTTTATTATTATATAAATTTTTAAATACTTATTAAAAACAGCATTAAGGCCTGAGATGATAAAAGCTATTTAACAATTTGATATGATTCTACAATAAATATTGAAAGCCTTGTTGATTAGAGAGTAGTACATGAACAAAAAAGAAATGAACTACCTATGCATGACTAGTAATTTATTATACTTTGACCTACCTAGTCATCTCACATTTGTTTGTTAATAGTTATTGAATCCAGGATAAGATTATAATTGGCTTAGGACAAACCTGAGACATGTGTCCTTTGTAAAGATTTTTGGCTCCCAAGAAAAAAAGTCCCAGGCAAGTCAAATCAGCAAATTATATTTCTACAGTTTTAGAAAAATGGGGATATTTCCGAAAGAACTGAGAGTTTTTAAATAAGTCAAAGTCATTCTGGCCATAATTATATGACATCTCAAGGTCATCAAATATGACCTATAATGGAGATAATCAACCTATTTAGAATCTATGACATAGGTCCCCATGTGCAAATTCAGTGATTAAAAAACTTGCCATGTATCTACACTCATGTAAGCTAAATGGCAGACTTCACATGGAAAGGTTAAAATGTAAGATTGATGCTACACAGTAGCTGATCTTGAGGCACCTTAGGGACATGTGACGTGGAGAAGAAATTCAAGAATAGATAGGAAACTGTCAGTAGCATTAGTGCTGAGTTGAATCTCTAGGTCCAGGGTTCAGGCTGCCTTATTTCTTTAAGTTATCCTTTCTCATTAGGTGATTGAGTTTGATGTTTCATATTCTAAACCAGAAAATATCTGCATATCTAGAAAGTAGTCTATGCTTATCAATAGTTTTAGAATAGCTTTGGATATTTTGTCCAAATTTCTTTTCTTTTCTTTCCTTTCTTAGAGACAGAGTCTCATTCTGTTGCCCAGGTTGAAGTGCAGTCGCATAATAATACTTCACTGCAGCCTTGAACTCCTGGACTCAAGTGATCCTCCCACCTCAATCTCCTGAGTAGCTAGGAATACAATTGGCATAAGTGCCACCATGCTTGGTTATTTTTATTTATATATTTTTTATTTTTGTAGAGATAGGCTCTCACTATGTTGCCCAGACTGGTCTGGAACTCCTGGCCTCAATCAATCCTCCTACCTCGGCTTCCCAAAGTGCTAGGATTACACATATGAGCCACCTCGCTCAGTCCAAATTTCTTCAGTTTCAAGGATGTACAAGGATAGTCCTCCAATACATTAGTCTCTTTTATTTTAAAAAGTAGTATTTAGAGTATATTTATTTAATGTAGAATCAAAGGGAGAGTATAGAAACATAACTTGGATGTCTATGAACAAAGATGATTCTTTTTAGGGACAAAATTGTATGGTGTATAATGAGTTGAATTTTGCATGGAAGTTTTATGCACTAACTCACATATTGGGATTATGGTAACTATACACACACTTAGTCAAGCCAATATTAGTCTTTTAAAAGGCATTTTAAGGACATTGAATTATCTCATTTTTTTAAAAAAGTATTTTATTATAGCAAGAACACAACATGAGATATGCTCTCTTAATAAACTTTTAAGTGTACAAAGCAACACTGTTAACAACAGGGGCAGTGTTATACAGCATATCTCTAGAACTTACTCATCTCTCATTACTGTAACTTTGCCTGTTGATTAGCAGCTCCAAATCCTTCCTGCTTCTGCCCCTGGCAGTCACCATTCTGCTCTTTGATTGTATACTTTGGCTATTTTAGGTATGTGAAAATTAAGGACAGATCCTATGCTGACCTGATAAACGAAGATAGCTCTTTTGAGCTCAGTGTACATTGAGTGTAACAAGAGGGAGGGAGGGAGGAAACCACTGCCCATTTGGGATTCCTTCAAATTCACATCTCTCCAAAATGGTAAATTCTGTCTTTATTTAAATGACCAAACTTTCTGATTGTCAGCTCTGTATTTTCATTTTGTAATATTACTGTGGCAGAGGCATTAAAAATATGGAAATGTTCTCCATTGAGTAGAATTAGTTACCAAAAATGATGACTAATAATTATCAGCCTCCCAAAAGACATGAACAGATACTTCTCAAAAGAAGACATTTATGCAACCAACAAACATATCGAAAAAAACTCAACATCACTGATCATTAGAGAAATGCAAGTCAAAACCACAATGAGATACCATCTCACACCAGTCACAATGGCATTTGTTACAAAGTTGAGAAACAACAGATGATGGCAAGGCTGCAGAGAAATAGGAATGTTTTTACACTGTTGGTGGGAATGTAAATTAGTTCAACCCTTTTGGGAGACAGTGTGGTGATTCTTCAAATACCTAGAACTAGAAATACCATTCGATCCAGCAATTCCATTACTGGATATATACCCAAAGGAACATAAATCATTCTATTATGAGGATACATGCACATGTGTGCTCATTGCAGCACTATTCACAATAGAAAAGACATGGAATCAACCCAAATGCCCATCAATGACAGATTGGGTAAAGAAAATGTGATACATATACTCCATGAAATACTATGCAACCATAAAAAGGAACGAGACCATGTCCTTTGCAGGGACATGTACGGAACTGGAAGCCATTATCCTTAGCAAACTAATGCGGGAACAGAAAATCAAACACTACATGTTCTCACTTATAAGTGGGAGCTGAACAATGAGACCACATGGACACAGGAAGGGGAACAACACACACTGGGGCTTGTCAGGGGGTGGAGAAGGAGCAAGGGAGAGCATCAGGAATAATAGCTAATGCCTGATGGTTTTACTATCTAGGTGATGGGTTGACAGGTGCAGTAAACCACCCTGGCACACGTTTATCTATGTAACAAACCTATACATCCTGCACATGTATCCTGGAGCTAAAATAAAATAAAATAAAATATTATCAGCACCCAACAAAATTATGACTGATTCCTTCTATATTCTGTGGCCTTGTCCTCAAATGAAAAGTAGGGGAAATTAACCTTTGACCTCTCTGGCCTCTTCTCTGTGCTTTTATTTCCTTCTCTAGTGATACTTCCCTATTCCTTAGGCACCCAGTGATTTTATAATCCTTTCCTTCCCCTCTTTATCTATTAACCTCTGTTCTCAAGAAAAGACCCAAATTGAATTTATACTACATTCCGAGAGACTCATTTAAACATTTTGTGTTATCTTTCCCAGGGAGACTTGTATTTTCTGACATTCAACTTAATCGAAGAATAAAGCTTTAACAGTGGCATCAGTGACATGATGGATGACGCATCATTTTGAAGTAATAATGGTTTTCCCAGTGACTCAGAAATAGCAGTATGTTCAGATTCAGTGTGCCTGTTCATGAGGTGAGCACTCCATAAGCCATGCAAAACTGTTGTATGGGAAAAGACATGGGGGAAGGCAGGAAGTAAAGGTCAAAGAATGCACACAGATTGTGACAGAAACATGTATATTAAGAGACTTGTAACACAATGGGAAACAGGTTTAATTCAATCTTGGAATATTTCCCTTCTACATGAATATTAAGAATGGTATATCATAAATCAAACTCCAATATTTACAATTGTCAAGTCATAACTCAATCACCTCTCTCTTTCACAATATATCTCCTTTTAAAAAATAAAGTTTTGTTTTCAATTTCTTAAAATACTACTGGAATAGAATTTCCCAAAGGATTACCATTTAAAATCTAAACTTCCTGGTTGGTGTGTTCTCATGATTTTAGAGCAAGTCTAAAAAAATCTAACCTTCCCTGTTTTCACACAATTTGCAGAGCTCTGCAGAAATTGCACATCTGGCTCTTTGCCTGTGCACCTGAAGTTATCTCAGGAGAAATTATACAAATTAAAGACAGACACAGAGAAGGTCTTTTTTAATTCAAAGGAAAAGAATATACATTCAAGAAAAGCAAAAAAGGTAAGAGAAAAGGTAAGGGACTGTAGTGATATTAAGCTAGGAAACTAACAAAATGATGACAATATAAAATAAATGATGTGAAAAGAACAACAAAAACAATGTAAAGTAGAAATGAAAATATATTGTGTTGGCTCAGGAAAATATTTAAATTACTTTCTTCTATTCCATAGGTGGAAGTTGGGCCTTTGGTCATTAATTCTCTCTCTCTCTCTTGCTAATTTTTGCAAATAGGGAGAACTTGGAACATTTGCCAAATTTTTTATTTTGTGCTTTATTTTGGCTACCTGTTTATTCCATAGAACTATGACTTGTCCTGGTGATTCAGGCTTACTCCTTAATTTCTGAACTGATTGCCAGAGGGATATACACATACATTATATATATATATATATATACACACACACACACATATATATATACACACACATACATATATATATATACACACACATACATATACATATATGGGAGATTATATCTATATCTATATCTATGTCTATCCCTCCCATGTTATTTCCTGCTTTTCTACTACTTGTTCCACTTTCCCCAGGTCTTTTGAAACTAAAAATAAAATTATCACCTCACTGTAAGTATCATGTCTTCTGATTCAGGGGTTGCACACTGCTTCAAGGTAGTAATTGTTAATTATTCAAGACTGACTTCTTGTAAAGTAATCTTCTAGAAAGACAGCTGGACTTTTAAGACTTCATGAACTCTAAAGATATGGCAGGCCAGGATCCAAGGCCAAAGGTATAATACCTCCAAAAGCTACGGTTATGAGTCTTGGAAGTCAGCCCTTGGTTGTATCAGAGGAAATACAGTTCTCTCTAACCATGAATGCTGAAGAGGAAGAATCAAGCTGGAGGCTAGGGTTATGCCATATCATACTGCTTTTGGATCTCAGCACACAGGGTGCCAGGGGAGGGTAATGTTCTTACCATGAAGCTTGTCATCAGAGGTCCAAAAGAAGAGAGCCACAAAATGTGTACTGTTCAATGTTGTGTGCACATCTAGCATGAAACATCTTTTGCATCAATGACCAATCTGAGTACTTACATCTTAACTCTAAGGTGAGCTTTCTAAGGCACACACTAAAATACATAATGCCTGGTTGTTCCTAGATACTTACTTGGTATAAAATTTAATTTTTTCTAAAAATGATCTTATATGGTAGCTTTTTTTTTTTTTTTTGAGACGGAGTTTCGCTCTTGTTGCCCAGGCTGGAGGGCAATGGCATGACCTCAGCTCACTGCAACCTCCATCTCCCGGGTTCAAGCAATTCTCCTGCTTCAGCCTCCAGAGTAGCTGGGATCACAGGCGCCCATCACCATGCCCAGCTAATTTTTTGTATTTTTAGTAGAGACAGGGTTTCACCATGTTGGCCAGGCTGGTCTCGAACTCCTGACCTCAGGTGATCCACCTGCCTCTGCCTCCCAAAGTTCTGGGATTACAGGCGTGAGCCACCACGCCCGGTCATATGTAGCTCTTTACTGTCTTTACAGCATGATAGCTGCTTAATACATATTCAATATTCATTGAATTATAACATTCACTGAATTGCAATATTTTTTCTCATTGTTCACTCTGTTTTCCGATTTTTCACATACCCATCCACATCCCCAATGCTCACAACTAGCCGCAACATGAATACTTTAAATCAATGAAGTCCCTGAAATAAAAAATTATGAATAATCATTATTTTTGTCGTTTTTATCATTGTTTACATCCAATGAGACAGAATTCTTTATTACCAAATTCTGTTCACGTTATAGCCACTTCCTTCTCTGAAACTTCATTATCACCATTATAGCTTCTGGTATGATCAGCTAATCTCACCATTACAAAAGTCACTTACCTGATCCTCCTGAAAAGTGTCTTGACCTAACCCTAATACAAAGCATTAATTTTTTAATTTTTCTTTTATGGGAAATTATTTACATTTAATTATAACACACATATAGTAAAATGTACATATCATCAATACACACTTCCACGAAGTTTAACAAAGTGAATTAATACATATAACCACCATAGATCAAATAAAATATTTAAACTTTCAGATAGCCATACTAATGGCCTAAATGCAAATCTCTCTGCATAGTATTTCAAAAACTGTAGAGATGAACCGCAAGAACAAAAGGAACACACATTCTACATCTTCAGCATGGCTGAAAGATAGAAAACACTGAGAATTTAAGAATTAATTTAAATAGAAAAAATAAACAGTTTCCAGTAGAGCTTTTCCTTGCACTCTTACCACAAGCATTTGATCAGTGTTCAGAGTAATATTTATATCCGTGTTTATATCAGTAAAAATATAAAAGAATGATAATAAATGAACCACAAGTCTAACTCAAAAAGCAAGACAAAGAAAATGATATAAGTATAAAGAAATCATAAATAAGGAAACAAGAAAAACACAAATGATTATACCAATCGATAAACCCAAATTTTAAAAAGCCAATTTAATCAAGAATAAAAGATAGAAACACACAATATAAAAGAAGAAAAGAAAGGATGGGAGAAATATAATAATATAGATTCTTTACTTTTAAATATGCTTGAACAACTAAATACAGTCAATTATTTCTTTGGAAAATGCAGTTTATCAAACTTGATTTTATGAAAGAAAGAAAACTTGCACATGCCAATTTTGGCTAAAGAAATAAATCACTGTGCAGAAACTATAGTACATCTCCTCAGTGGGGAACCACACAGATGTAGAAACCATGAGGAAGATCTTCATGAACTGAAGTAGAGTGAGTTCATAAAAAGCAAAAAGTATATCTAGTTTTCTAACTTTTAGGTAAGAATAAAGCAGAAATATAAAAATACAAACGTAACTATTATGCAAAGAGAAACATAGGAAGCATAGATTAGAAATCAGTAGATCAATGGATGGGAATGAGGTTGAAGGAATCAAGAGAGTAACTACAGAGTTTGTTTTTTTTTCAGTGTGGCTTTAAATTTTTGAACCATGTTAATGTTTTACAAAAAATAAAAATCAAATGAAAAGAAAAATTTCTATCATAGAATATGAACAGGGCTAAACAAATATGTTTATCCTTGATTCTATTAATGTCATGTATCGTGTTTATTGATTTGCATATGTTGAATCCTCCTTGCATCACTGGGATGAATTTCACTTGATCCTGATGAATGACCTTTTTAATGTATTGTTGAATTAGGTTTGCCAGTATTTTGTTGAGGATTTCTGCATCTATGTTTATCAGTAATACTGGTCTGTAATTTACTTTTTTTTCATCTTTGACTCTGATGAAGATCTGTTTGTGTTTTTAAATATTATAATAGCATAACTTTGTCTCTTCATTCAAATACTTACGCTTTATGTTTATTTTTCTTATCTTCTTTAACTGTTTGAAATTTTTAGTACAGTTTCGAATAGAAGTGTGAATTGAAGGCATCCTTGTCTTTTCTCAGTCACAAAGGGAATTCTCTCGACATTTCACAATTAAATATACAGATGCTCGTCATCTTATGATGGGGTTATATCCTGATAAACTTATCATAAGTTGAAAATACTGTAAGTCAAAAATGCATTTGTTACACATGACCTGATAAATATCATAACTTAGCTTAGCCTACCTTC